>NW_012121598.1:3949343-4033523 GCF_000951035.1 Colobus angolensis palliatus | reverse complement strand
AAAAAAAAAAAAAAAACTAAACTAATCTCATCCAGAGAAAGTCTTTTCATTGATAAAAGGAGAGCTTTGTGCCAAAGTAAATGCAGGACAATTGGTGCATCGCTCTACCTGCCAGGCAGATTTGTTCCATTTCCTGCTGGTATTCTCAGTAGGGAAGCTGAGAAATGCCTAATAGAGTAAGTGCACAGCTCTGGTCCCTTTAATTATATGTGATTGAGTTGTAGTTTCTGAGAGCTGCACTTACTTTAGGAAATGTGTACTGTAGTGTATGTTTGCACAATTAAAAAGTGGGTGTTTTTGATCCAGATCATCTGTGTCTCTTATGAGAAATTCTCTGAAAATGATTTTTTTCACTGTTGTCTGTGACAAAACAGATTCTTGAAAGATATCATCTAGTTAAGTGTATGCAAGTGTAAGGGGCCTAACTTACACTTGCAGCTTGTTAGCAGGTCTCAGGCTGGATATTGAAACAGGTTCTGAGATGGAGAGTTGAATGCAAAAGACTTACTGAGAGGGCTTTTGAAATCAACCGTCAAGGGAATGAAGGAAGCAGGGCCTGGCAGAGGGAGAGGCTGAAAAGCAATGAAGTCACAGCAGGCTCCGTGGGCAGTTCTGGAGCTAGGATGGCCCTTCAGAGTTGTCCCATATTGAGGGACGGGGACCAGGCCCTGGAACCCCATATTGACCAATCAGGTCATTGGATGCCTGTTGCCACTGGGGAGGGGACATAACATGGGCAAGGCAACTTCCCCTAGAGAGCACAATTTCTGCGGAAGGAACTCAGCTACGATCCATGAGAAGTGAGCACTCCAGCAACTGGGGGAATAAATACCTCTGTCCTGAAGGGGGATTTGATTTCTATAGGGAGACAAGGGTTACACTTTGTTTTGATGACATAGAGCTACCTAACATTCATATATTGAATACATTGTTTATTTCCAAGGCAGCCTACTAGGTTCCATGCAATATCCGAAGAAAGCCAGACATGCATTCTGCCTTTATAGAAACTTATACTATCCATTACTATACACATGATAGACATAATTTGACCTACTATGTAACATATTAACTATAGCATTCCAGTTATAACACAGAGCATACTTTGTTGGGTACTAGGTGTTGTAGAAATTAGGTTAGACCCAGTTTTTTTTTTTTTTTTGAGACACGGTCTCACTTCCTTGCTCAGGCTGGAGTGCAGTGACATAATCTCAGTTAATTGCAGCCTTGACCTCCCGGGCTCAAGCAATCCTCCCACCTCAGCCTCCCCAAGTAGCTGAGACTACAGGTGCAAGCAAACACAGCTGGCTAACTTGTATTTTTTGTAGAGACAGGGTTTTGCCATGTTGCACAGGCTGCTCTCGAACTCCTGAGCTCAGGCGATCCACCTGCCTCGGCCTCCCAAAGTGCTGGGATTACAGGCATGAGCCACTGCACCCAGCCTAGACCCAGTTCTTAAAGTAGATAGCCATTATAAGGATAAAGCAATAATAATGGCTAGCATTTACTGAGGTATTGTCCAAAGCATTATTATTATTCTTACCTTTTATATTTAAGGAATTGAGACATAGAGAGATTTAAAAACTTGTTCAAGGTGACAGAGATTGTAAGAGACAGCTAGATTTTGAACTCTGGCTGTCTAACTGCAGAGTCTACTTAACTAGCTTTTCCTCACTCTCTATTGTCGTAAGAAAGTAGAGTTATAGATAAATTAAAGCCATCAAATTTTAACAACTGCTTGTAGCAAGAAACCGAACAAGACAAAGTTCAAAATATGTATAAACAATCCTTGCAAAAGATTGCACTCTAATAAGCTTTGCACCATGCACTAGCTAATAGCTGACCACGACCCCAAAGCCTCTCACATTTGTTTCTGGTTTGCTTTAGAGCAAGAATCAGAGAACAAGAGCCTGCAGGCCAAATCCCATCGACTACCTGATTTTGATTTTGCCACCTTGTCAGCCAAGAATGGTTTTGACATTTTTTAAATGGTTGGAAAAAACACCCCAAAAGAATATTCTGTGACACATGAAAATCATATGGAATTCAAATTTCCGTGTCTGTAAGTGTTACTGGCACACAAGCACACCCATTTGTTTATGTATTGCCTATGGCTGTTTTTCTAGCTACAACAGCAGAATTGAGTAACCGTAATAGAAACTGTGTAACCTGCACAGCCTAAAATATTTCCTACCTGGCCCTTTTCAGAAAATGTTTGCCAACTGCTGCTAGAGTGATTCTCAACCTTAGCCTTGTTGGAAGCATTTGGAAGAGATCTTAAAACTTCTGATCCCCAATCCCTGTCCTGCACCAATTAAGTCAGAATCTCTGGAGCTGAGACCCAGTCTTCAGTACTTCGTAACATTCTTGGTGGTATAGTCCAATGTGCAGCCAAGGCTGAGAACCACTGCCTAGAGTGTTGAATGCATTTGAGGGGCAAATGGATTACACCTTGCTGCCTCCAGGATGTCCTTGCTGCCTCCAGATAAGAGAGAGAATGCCGACCACTCTCTCACTGCTTGTGTGTGCAAGGGGTGATGTAAGCAAAGATGTTCAGGACCTCCATGTGCCCTCTGGTAAAAGCCCTTCTTCTTCTTCTTCCTCTTCTTCTTCTTCCTCTTCCTCTTCCTCTTCTTCTTCCTCTTCTTCTTCTTCTTTCTTCTCCTTCTCCTTCTCCTTCTTCTTTTTTTTTTTTTGAGACAGGATCTCACTGTTGCCCAGGCAGGAGTTCAGTGGCACCATCTCAGCTTACTGCAACCTCTGCCTCCCAGGTTCAAGCGATTCTCCGGCCTCAGCCTCCCGAGTAGTTATGACTACAGGTGACCACCACCACTCCCGGCTACTTTTGTATTTTTAGTAGAGATGGGGTTTCACCATATTGGCCAGGCTGGTCTTGAACTCCTGACCTCAGGTGATCTGCCCACCTTGGCCTTCCAAAGTGCTGGGATTACAGACATGAGCCACCATGCCCAGCCATAAAGCCCTTCTTCTTAAGGAGATGAGGATGGAGGAGGCAGAGAGGAGAAGAGAGGATTATATCAAATATGTATCCCAGAATATAGAGTGAGTACATTGAAAACAAAATTCCCCAGAATGGAATATCATCAAACGTATAGGCAGTGTAGCCTTCCCTATTCTAACCTCTAGGAATAGGTGACCTAATTCCTTAACACCCTCTAACGCAACCATCTGGTCTAAGCTATAGAGCACAGCACCAGTTACTCTGTGCAGTGAGTCTGAGGAGAAGGTTTAATCAGCTGTGTGGTTCATGAACTCTGTATCGGAATCACTTGGAAGGTTTGTGAAACTGTAGATTCCTAGGCCTCACCCCAGAATCAAAACCTCTAGGAATGGTCCTAGAAATCTGTATTTTAACCAGCACCCAGGTGATTCTTAAGAACTTTACAGTTTGATCACCACTTACCTAAATGATGTACTCTCTGTGGATGTGCAGGCTGAAGTTGTCCTACTATTATTTGTCGAGGTGGATTAACTGGCTAGGCCAGTTGTTCCTTCCTTCCAGAGGTGCACACACATTTAAAAAAATGGAATTCCCAATAAAATTTACAACATATATGTCAAATAGCCTTTAAAAGAACCAGAGTTATTAAAAAAAAAAAACAGTGGTAGAAGTAATATATTCATTACACCAATTGCTGTCTTGCTCAATGGTATAGACACCTGTATGACAAACTATTTTACTATTTATTTATTTGTTTAGATGGAGTGTTGCTCTGTCACCCAAGCTGGAGAGCAATGGCACAATCTCAGCTCACTGCAACCTCTACCTCCCGGTTCAAGCAATTCTCCTGCCTCAGCCTCCCTAGTAGCTGGGATTACAGGCATGCACCACCATGCCTGGCTAATTTTTGTATTTTTACTAGAGACGGGGTTTCATGATGTTGGCCAGGCTGGTCTTGAACTCTTGACCTCAAGTGATCTGCCTACCTTGGCCTCCCAAAGTGCAAAGATTACAGGTGTGAGCCACCACACCTGGCCAAACTGTTTTAAATGTCTTTAAAATTCCAATTACGCTCTGAAGAATTTTTGGAAGTAGATATACATCGTTTAGAGTGAGCTTGAGTGAATAAAGTGGGTGACTAAGTAAGATCTGTTTTTGTTTTTGTTTTGTTTGTTTGTTTTTAATGAGCTTTGGCTCGTAAGTGACCACATTATGCATCAGTGCACTCTTTAACTCCAAAAGACACACCTTCATAATATTTTGAATATTTTGTCAAAAACAGAGTTGTTTTAAAGAAGCCCAGTTTATCCTAAAGTAAAGGAGAACAATCTTTTGAATTTACAAATTCCCATGTATTTTATATGAAACCAACTCTATTTCTTATTGTCATTTCCTTAACCACTTATAAAGCCCATAAGCCATCAGCTTGTGGATGTAGGTGTTTGAATTTTGAGATACATGATTGTATTACAGGAAATCACTTTGGGGACAGTAGAAAACCAGCACTTAATGTCCGTTAACTAGTGAGATTTATAGGGGAGATGTGATACTCTAGACAAGAGGGTATTTCACCTCATTCCATTAATGGGTTCACATTTGCATCAGAGCCAAAGGGCAGAATCATGAAGCAGACAGACAAACCCATTTCCTATGGTTACTGAGCTGGGTTGGCTAGCAATTGTACTTTAGAATCGGACTTTCAATACAATTCAGGTGAACAGAGGGGTACACTAAGTCAGTGTGGGGATAAATGCTGTGGGCAGTACTCAAAGGTTTTATTTGACCATCCTGGGACTCATGGTGCCTGTTTCTAAAGTGAAAGGATGTATTTTATGAGCTGAGTTCACCCTCCTGGAGTGCACGGGTGATGCCCCTTGATAATAGCACAAAGCAAATTTGAGGCTTTCCATTTTCAGCTGGTCTATGGGCATTGACTGCATTCATTGTGTGCTTATCACCGCAGAGGCAGGCTCCTGTTCTAAAGTGTCCGGTCTGAGGGCTTTCACAAATTCTTGGATGTCTTTAATTTCACTAAGCTGGACAAAATTGAACACATAGATCACTGAGCCTTGCTGTCCTGGAGGCAAAGATTTAAAAAAAGATGGTACTGGTTTCCCTAGAACAATCAGAACAGCATAATACCACATGGATGTGCAGTCTGAATTACTCAAAGTCTTTTCATTCATAACAAGAAGGCAATCTGAGACATTCAGGGCGCAACATGTCCCTTAGACTTTGGTAACCGATTTCCTTAAGGACTTACGTTGGAGATGCAAAGTAAAAGAAAGTCCTTTGGAAAATGGCAGGTGAATTTATTTTAGCTGAGTATCATTGACTTTTTATTTTGGAAAGGCTCTTGCTGTGATTAAAATTTTATTCTCATTCCTATTTGCAGGGACAAAACTGGAACTATTCCTTCACTGCATATGTGACTATAGATGTGTGTGTGCGTGTGTCTGTGTGTATGTGTCAAAAGGTGGGGGATGTGGGGATCATTGCCTTTAATCATTCCAGCTGGGCCCCTTTGCCTGGTTTCATGTTGCACATTTTCTGGCTTTCCTATTGACTGAAGAACTGCATCCTGACATTCACCAGAAAAAATCTGCCCCACAGCCTCTCCTCCCATTAAATGCTCCCCTTTGTCTTGGATTGTGATATTGCCTTCCAAAATTAAAAAAAAAATTAAAAAGTGTGTGTGTGTGCACGTGTGTGTGTGTGTGTGTGTGTGTGTGTGTTAGGCGACATTGCTTCCAGAGGAGCTTAACTATTTGAGGGTTAAAGACACAGAAGAATTGTAACTTCAGTGTCGTAGTGGCCAGGAGTTGGTGAAGAAAGGTGGCTTTGTTTGGATGATTAGTTTGGACTCTGTTAAGACAGACAAAATATCTTTTTTTGGTCTTATGGCGTAGGCAGGGTTTTATATGCTTAAAAGCAAATCTTCAACGGCATTCTCATTCTCTTACATCAGCCCACTTCTCCCCTTCTCTCTCATGTGGCGAAACAATAAACAAAGTGGCCACTGTTGGTGCTCTGGGGCGTTTCTCTTTCTTTCTAATACAGGCTCCCAAGATGGAAATCTTTAGCCATTGAAAGCCCAAAAATTCTGCTCCTCTAAGAGCAGACACTCGCTGAATGTTTGCTAGCTGGAGAAAGTCTCACCGCCACTCAGCTCCAAAAAGGTTCTGCAGGAATTTTGGGGCTACAAGAATGGCGGAGCCCCCTCCCCGGTCCCAGGAGAAATCGCGCTCAGCTCTGTTGTCTTTTTCTTTTTCCGCAGCATTTGTAAAGTTGGCCCAAGGGTGTGGCTGAGACTCCAGAAAAGCACTGAAAGTACTATTTGTTCTTGAAAATGTTACAGTTAATGTCTTGGTCGCAGTAGTAGGGGAAGAAAAGATCTTTGTGAACAAAAGCAACAGAATGCAGGCATCTAGCTGCCTTTCCTCGCTGGGATTTCAGATTTGTTAACGCTGCTATCAGCAAGGCAAGTGGAATTTGAGAGGTTAATTTAAAGCAGTAATTCTTAACCCGGGATCTGTGATTTCTAAGAGGTCCACAGAATGTTGTGGGGAGCTTTGGGGTGAGGAGTGGACCTTCTTAAACGGAATAGAAAAGTTTGTACAGGCCGGGCGCGGTGGCTCATGTCTGTAATCCCAGCACTTTGAAAGGCCAGGTGGGCAGATCACCTGAGGTCAGGAGTTTGAGACCAGCCTGGCCAACATGGTGAAACCCCATCTCCACTAAAAATACAAAAATTAGAGGGGCGTGGTGGCAGGCGCCTGTAATTCCAGCTGCTTGGGAGGCTGAGGCAGGAGAATTGCTTGAACCCTGGAGGCGGAGGTTGCAGTGAGCCGAGATCGCGCCATTGCACTCCAGCCTAGGCAACCAGAGCGAGACTCCGTCTCAAAAAAAAAAAGAAAAGTTTGTACAAATAGGCCTTTTATTGGAGAGAGACATGACTCATCTTAGAGTCTCCAATTCAAACAATTAATAAGTACTATTTTTTTGAGACAGGGTCTTGCTCTGTCACCCAGACTGTAGTGCAGTGATGTGATCCTAGCTCACTGCAGCCTTGAACTCCTAGGTTCAAGCAATCCTCCTGCACTGGGCTCCTGGGTAGCTGTGGCCGCAGGTGTACACTGCTATGCCTGGCAATTTAAAAATATATATATTTTTGTGGAGACAAGGTCTCACTGTGTTGTCCAGTTTGTCTCAAAGTCCTGGCCTTGAGGGATCCTCCTGCCTCGGCCTCCCTGCGTGGTGGGACTACAGGCATGAGCCACTGTGCCTGGCTGATAATTACTTTTCAAAGCAAGTTCATAAGCACAAGTTTTCCCCTTTTTTTCTTTTCAGCAGAGTGTTGTACATGAAGAGATTTTGGGGGCTCTGTAAAGGCTCACATGCCTCAAATATACAGTTCTGAGTGAGCGTGTGAGTACTCATGTATGTTGCCCATGTGGGCAGAGCCTAGCTCCAGATGCTCGTTTCTTCCAGGAGGTGGCAGCCAGCGCATAGACAGCAGAGGGCTGGGGAAGGGCAGGGGCATCCAAGTAAGTCTTTTCTAGAGTCCACCCCTACCGCTTTGTCCTTTTGCCTGGGTAGTCTACCCCAGCCACGCTGGTGTTAGCGATTGGCCAAAGAGCCTCCCCTCACTGTGTTAGGGGGGTGAGCAAGGGAAGGACAGTCAATATACTACTTCCCCTAGCCTCTGGAGCCTACGACTCCCTCCTTTTCATCCATCTGGCAATGTGGTTCCTTCCCAGTGCTTGTGGGTTTTGAAGTCAGAAGCGGATTTGCATTCTGTCTCTCCCACTGTCAATTGCCTTATTTGTACACAGTTATTTAAATTCTTTGAACTTTAATATCCTCATTGGTAAAATGAGGGTAAAGGCCGTACCTTGGAATGATACTGTTATGACTCAGTGAAATGATGTACATAAGGTGTTCACTTCTGAGCCTGACCATAGAGAGTGCTCAGTAAATAGGGGCTGGCCAGGAGCTATGGCTCACACCTCTAATCCCAGAACCTTGGTAGGCTGAGGTGGGAGTCTCACTTGAGCCCAGGAGTTCAAGACCAACCCAGGCAACATAGGGAGACCCTGTCTCTACACAAAATAAAAAAGGAAAAGAAAAAATTAGCCAGTTATGGTGGTGCTTACCAGTTGTAGTGGTCCCAGCTGCATGAGGTGGGAGGATGCTTGAGGCCAAGGAGGTTGAGACTGCAGTGAGCTATGATCGTACCACTGCACTCCAACCTGGCCAACAGAGTGAGACCCCATCTCTACAAAAACAAAAAATTAAACAAATAAATATAAATGGGGGCTATTCTTTCACTGAAACTTGGGCTCCCTGCTACTGCAAGGTGTACAATTCTAAAAGGCTTTACTAAATGCGCTCAACATTTTTTATCTTTATGAAACTTTTGGGAATAGAAACAGGTAGCTCTACTAAAAAAAACTGAAAAAAGAAATACGGATTTAGTGGCTACAAAGATGGAGGGGTTAAAAGCTAAGCTGGAATGGGAGCAGAGAGAGAAACAAAGAACACCTGCTAGTATCCATAACATGAACATTGTCCCATCTCTCTATGGGTGTCAGCTCTCCATTTGGACATTTTTGATGTGCCTTCACATCTCAACACCTTTGCCTCACACTAGCAAAACTCCTGCTGAAGGAACTTACTGTGCATTATTTTCAATATTTTAAAGGATTACTTATCCAATCAAGTGCACAATGAAAGTAAAACATAACATTGTTTACCTTGTTTATATCTAAACACCAGTAGAATCAGAAACGAAATAGCAAATCACACACACAAAAACCACCTAAAACCAAGCCATAGTTCATAAGCTTTTTCTACATTACTGTTTACATAGGATTAATTTGATATAGCTGCTACCAATGTGTATATACTGTTGCAAGTTCTACTTTTTCACACTAATTTCTATAGACTTCTTCATATTTCTATAGTCCAAGTGGCAATATCCATTTTGATATGTTTTATCTATATCGCAAGACTTTGGGTTGGTTTCTTATGTGAAGTGTTTCTTTTACTTATATACTCAATGCTATCCCAATACAGGCTTCTCCTCACCTTGTCAAAGGCTGTAATAAATTATTTAAACAAATTGTTTTTAGAGACAGGGTCTCGCTCTGTCACCCAGGCGGGAGTGCAGTGGCACTGCAGCCTTGAACTCCTGGGCTCAAGCAAGCCTCCCAAGTAGCTGGGACTATAAGTGCGTGCCACCATGCCCTGCCCATGCTCCGAGAAATTTTGACATTTGTCAACTTTTACCAAATTACTCTCTAGAAAGATTGTATTAATACTAACCGAGGCCCCTGGCAATGGATACATATGCCTAAAGCAGAATATTTCCCATTTTTTCCAACACTGGGTTTTGTATTTTTTTCCCCTAATTTAATGAGTGAAGTATCTTGTTGTTTTAATTTTCAATTTTAAAATTATAATGAATGTGAATATTTTTCCATCTTAAAAAACCAAGTGATTTCTCTCTCCTTTTGTGTGAATTATTGGATCCATGGGTCAAGAAACTGTGGCCCATGGGCCAAATCTGGCCAGCTGCTAGTTTCTATAAAGTTTTATTGGAACACAGCCATGCTCACTTGTCTACATATTGTCTAAGGCTGCTTTTTGCACTACAGTAGCAGAGTTGAGTACTAGCAAAAGAGCAAAGTCTGAAATATTTACTGTCTGGCACTTCACAGAAACAGTATTTAGACTCTTATCTCTTAGTTCATATTCACTCTTGTTCTACCATATGTTATGCTCCAGCAATATCAAAGTACCTGTAATTCCCCTCATATCATGATACTTTGTGTTTTGGTGTCTTCACCTATGTTCTTTTGTCTGTCTAGAAATTCTAATCCCCTCCCTTCCAGGAAGGTTCATCCTTTTAAAACCTCCTTGAGAGGTATTCATGCTGTAAAGTATTCCCTTCAACTTAAATTCACTGCATTACTTTTTGTTAGAAGATACTGATAAATGGTGTGAGAATCAAAAAAACAAATGTGTGGGAAAATAGTTTGTGAAATTACAAGTTGCTATATAAAAGTAACAACTTCTAATAAAAAGTTACTATAGTTGTCATATAATTATTGTTATATTATTATTGTTGTTGTTATATTTGGCAGCATCAATATTCACCTTTGTTTTTACTTTAAGTTCACATCATTTATAGTCAACTTATTTATTTATTTATTTATTGAGACCAGAGTTTCGCTCTTTTTGCTCAGGCTGGAGTGCAATGGCACGATCTTGGCTTGCTGCAACCTCCACCTCTCAGATTCAAGCGATTCTCCTGCCTCAGCCTCCCAAGTAGCTGGGATTACAGGCGCCTGCCACCATGCCTCGCTAATTTTTTGTATTTTTAGACCAAAATATCCAAATCACTCTCATGGAGTAAAGGATCTGCCCTATCTTATAATACCTCTTTATTAAATACTGTCAATATAGTGGGGTGCCTGGACTAGCTATTTTGGCAGTATCAGTGCCAATTTGGATTAATTATGAGTCTTATGAATTATTGAGTAATCATTAAGATGACTCAAAACATCAATCAACCAACCAAGCCAGAGAGCCCAACTCTCTGTGTTATCCTATTTGACTCCAGAGAACAAAGGATAGAATCCTAGAGAAACAATAAATATGAAATCCTGAGAATATATGCTAACCAAAGATCCATTCTATCCTTTGATTGCAGATAATTATGCAAAAATCTAACAAGATAATATCTTGAAGAAGAGTTTCATTTATATAGAAAAAATGATCTGAGCTAAAACATACATTTATAAGTGCATAATAATGCCTAGAATCTTTGGGAATTCTAATTATCTTTCAAAAGTATTTTCTAGAAGAACATTGCTCTGCACTACAACCTATCATAGCTGTAGTTTTAAAAATGGGTCTGCATGGCCAGGCGTGGTGGCTCACACCTGTAATCCCAGCACTTTGGGAGGCTGAGGCGGGCAGATCACGAGGTCAGGAGATTGAGACTATCCTGGCTAATACGGTGAAATCCCGTCTCTACTAAAAATACAAAAAAATTAGCTGGGCGTGGGGTGGGCATCTGTAGTCCCAGCTACTCGGGAGGCTGAGGCAGGAGAATGGCATGAACCTGGGGGGGCGGAGCTTGCAGTGACTCGAGATTGTGCCACTGCACTCCAGCCTGGGCAGCAGAGTGAGATTCTGTCTCAAAACAAAAACAAAACAAAACAATAATGGGTCTGCATTCCTCTCTCTGACGTCTCCCCACTTCCTTTGGGAATCTAAACTATAGAAAATACTATTGTGAAATACAATATATATATAAAACTGTAATACAGTGTTGCATGTGTATGTGTGTTGGGGTGTGTGTGTGTGAGAATATAGTTTATTAATTTAAACAATGATCTCTGGGGAATCCGGAAGAGATTTTCATTTGCCTTGTGAGAAGTTTAATATATGTGTTCAAAGCCACAAGGCTAAGGTTCAAATTACAGAGTGAAAGCTTGGGCAGTTATGAATGCTCAGAGTCTCAGAGACAAAAGCTTTTAGTTATAACTGCATTTCTGGAAAGGAGGGCGCCAGTTCCTTCACCACTTCCATTAAGGAGCAACTACTTATTTTAGCGGTGCCTTTCTCTCAGGAAGTGCAATATATAGGAAGGGCAGAAAAGTAAGCAAAGGAGGAAATTTGATATTGATTTCTTTTCTTCTGTGAAATTACATGAAAGCTCAATGGCTTGTAGCAGCAACCTAGTCAATAAAACTCCATTTGAGACCACCTTGAAGTTCAACGTTCTCCCGATCCTTTTAAATTTCCTCTAGTGTCAGGTTATTTTTGTATTTAATTGTCTTTAGTTCTGAGATACTATGAAGCTTTTTATTCATAACATTACAGAGATGATTTTGCTAGAGGTAACACTGCAAAGTATTTCCAGATGACAATGCCCTGCCCCTCCTTTTTGGTTAAAAATCAACAACACAAAAAACAAAATCTGAAAATCCAAGGAAAAACAGAGATGAAAAAAGCGAATAGTGGAGCTCCTTGTTGTAAAGCAATTGCTCAGTATTAAGGTGCTGCTAGGTTTTCCTCAGAAGGAGTAAGTACAGCATTTCCTCCTGTGGGGCTGGGAGAATATCATGTGTGTTGGACTCACTATTATGTATGTGTACTTTTTGGTCGTGATAATTTCTAACATTTCTTAAACACTTACTGTGGAGGTAGTATGCTAAGTCTTTATTTGTATGGTTTCTGTTCTTTAGGGAAGCAATAAGTCGCCTGTGTGAAGCTGTCCCCGGGGCAAATGGAGCCATTAAAAAGCGAAAGGTAAATGTTGCTATGGTTTTCTTGCTTATGTGTCCCTAATTATGGCAAAGAGAGTATGAAAATTGCTGTTAGTTCATCCCACCATATGACCCAAAGTCCAGCCTGGCCTTTATTAGGTGGCATGATATCAGAGCTGCACTCAAAGCTACTCTTGTCCCTCAAATCTTTCCGAGTTGCCTGACGCTGTCTGACGCGGCGATGCCTCCAGCTGCAGAGGGGAGAAAGCCCCTGGGCTTTATGTCAGAAATGTAGGGTGTCGGACTTGGCTCTTACTGACCAGGGAGCATGGGATCTCATCTTGCTGAGACTCTGTTCTTATTTTCTGTGGAGTGTGGAGTTAGGGAGTTGAACTGAATGACCAGTTTAGTGCCTTCTAGTTTCCACATATTATAATGTATGTATTCTGCATTACAACATTTTAGACTTTTTAGGTTTCTGGCCTGTTTTCTAGTATAAATATGGATAGTGGTAAAGGTGAGCTAATAACGCATAGGTAGAGTAGCTTTCCCCGTGGAAAGAAAGCAAAAGTTTTGATGTTAGACAGACTTGGATTGAAGTCCTGCCTCAGCCACCTACAAATGGTATACTCTTGGACAAGTCACTTAACCTCTTGGATTCATGGTTTACTCATCTGTAAAATGGGAGAAAATAGCACTTACTTTATAGGGTTATGTAAGAAATAAATGAAGTGATGTCTACATACTACCTACCACAGCGTCTGGCATCTATTACACTTTCTGTGTTAATGGTAGCTAGTGTTATTGCTATTAATCTATAAGCCCTAGAATATTTTGTTGGTTTGAAAAGTCCAAAGGGCCAATGCAAAAGCTCTTAAGATAACTATATAAATCATACAGAATTGCAGACTGTTTAAGTGTAGGGGTTTTTTTTGTTTTGTTTTGCTTTTTGTTTTTTTGTTTTTTGTTTTTGAGACAGAGTCTCGCTCTGTCGCCCAGGCTGGAGTGCAGTGGCGCAATCTTGGCTCACTGCAAGCTCTGCCTCCCAGGTTCACGCCATTCTCCTGCCTCAGCCTCCTGAGTAGCTGGGACTACAGGGGCCTGCCACCAAGCCTGGCTAATTTTTCTGTATTTTTAGTAGAGACGGGGTTTCACCATGTTAGCCAGGATGGTCTCAATCTCCTGACCTCGTGATCCGCCCACCTCGGCCTCCCACAGTGCTGGGACTACAGGCGTGAGCCACCGCACCTGGCCGAGAAGGGTTTTTAAAGAGATCTTCTGGTCTAACATTTTCATTTTGCCAGCTACTAAACTGAGTCTGAGACAAGAGATGGTATTTGTCTGAGTCACTAGGGTGATTAAGGTCAGAGCCAGCTGTAGAAGCCAAGTCTTCAGATTCCCATCTTAGGGTTCTATTTCTATACCATTCTCCCCTGTTTTCGGTTATCATTCTTCATTATATTACATAGGGCTGAACCAGTGTCACCCAGAGTGACTCAGAGAACCCACATGGTATGAAACATTCTGACAAATGGCTCTTAAATTCTATTAAGGACTCCCTATGACTACTTTCTTTCACAGAACCCATGGTTCCAAAGTAATCTCTAACCTCTTCCTGCTTCTCATAATTTCTGATTAGAATGCTTCAACTGGATGATTCCAACTAACAGGCAGGATTTTCTCATCTAAGGAGCAGGGATTCCCCATCCCAAAATAAAACAAAGCAAACCTGGCTATCATCTATCTGGAAAGTACACTTGCAGAGAAAATCAGAAAAGCAGCTGGTTTCCTTCAATAGCTAGCATGTATTGAGTACTTAATATGTGCCAGGGACTCTTTCCAGCACTTTACCCTTTTTTCTTTTCTTTTCTCTCCATTTTATTGTGGTAAAATATCCATAACATCTTAACCTTTTTTTTTTTTTTTTGAGACGGTTTCACTGTCACCCAGGCTGGAGTCCAGCGGCTCATTGCAACCTCTGCCTCCCAGGGGTTCAAACAATTCTCAATGCCTCAGCCTCCCGAGTAGCTGGGATTACAATCATGTGCCATCATGCCTGGCTGATTTTTGTATTTTTAGTAGAGATGAGGTTTTGCCATGTTGGCCAGGCTGGTCTCTAACTCCCTGGCCTCAAGTGATCTACTCACCTCAGCCTCCCAAAGTGCTGGGATTATAGGCATGAGCCACCACTGCCAGCCTCATCTTAACCCTTTTTAAGTGTACAGTTCAGTGGTATTAAGTACATTCATATTTTTGTGCAGCCATCACCATCATCCATCTTTAGAACTCTTTTCATCTTGCAAAACTGAAACTCTACACATTAAACAATAACTCCCCAGTCCCCTATCTCCCCAGCCCCTGGCAACCACAATTCTACTTTCTGCCTCTATGATTTTGAGTACTCTAGATACTTCATATAAATGGAATCATACAGTATTGGTCCTTTTATGACTGGCTTCATTCACTTAGCATAATGTCCTCAAGGTTCATCCATGTCACAGCAGATGTCAGAATTTACTTCCTTTTTACAGCTGAATAATTTTGCGTTGTATGTATATACCACATTTTGCTTACCCATTCTTCGGTAGATGGACACTAGGTTGCTCCCACAGCTTAGCTATTATGAATAATGCTGCTATGAACGTGAGTTACAAAATCTTTTAGAGACCTTCCTTTCAATTATTTTCGGTATATACCCAGAAGTAGAATTGCTGGATCATGTGGTTATTCTATTTTTTCATCGTTTGAGGAACTACTATACTGTTTTCTACAGCAGCTGTACCATTTTACACTCCCACCAATAATGCACAAGGGTTCTAATTTCTCTGTATTCTCACCAAGCCTATTCACATTTTCAGTTTCTTTATGATTTCATCTTGATAGGTATTCTGGCAATTTGTCCATTGTACCTAGGTTCTCCAGCTTGTTGGCATACAATTGTTCACGGTAGTCTCTCATAATCCTTTTTACTTCTGTAGAATTGGTAGTAATGTCTTTACTTTCACTTCTGATTTTAGTAATTTGAGTCTTTTCTCTTTTTTGCCTTAATTCGTCTAGTTAAAGGTTTGTCAGTTTTACCGATCTTTTGGAAGAACCAACTTTTGGTTTAATTCATTTCATCTATTTTTCTATTCTCTATTTTATCTCTGTTCTAATCCTTATGATTTCCTTGCTTCTGTTAGCTTTGGGTTTTGTTTTTTTCTAGTTCCCTAAGTTACAATGTTAGGTTTTTGACTTGAGATCTTTCTGCTTTTTTAATAAAAGTGTTTATATCTATGATTTTTCCTCCTAGCACTCACTGTTTTCACTGCATCCCATAAATTTTGGTATGCTGTGGTTTTTATACTTTGTTAATCATCACAAAAAACCTAGCCACAAATGTTATTGTTTGTCCCCATTTTACAGATGAGGAAACTGAGGCCCCGAGAGGTTAAGTAACTTGCTTAGTGACCCAGTCAGTGTGTGGAAATGCTAGGTCAAGCCCAGGTAGTCTGGTCCAGCATCTACACACTTAATCACGATGTTTTCTGCTTCTTTGCCAAGCATTTGCCCTGTGTGGAGGGAGCCAAAAAACGATGTAGGGCCAGTTGAAAGTAGTCAGATCTTTGATTCCTTAGGTCTGTTAGATACTGCATCATTAGCAGTTTGGAGTGCTAATGGATAAATGATTTATCTATTTATGTGATCTCCCATGAGTTTTGAGGTCTAAAAGTTAATGAATAACCAAAAGAACTGGGGATTCCTGAGAGATTATGCCATATAGAGTAAGAAGAGCTAGGCTGCTATGTCAGTACCAATAAATTGACCCAGATACAGTCAATTAATGTTTACCTATCTTAATGCTTTTCTCTTTGGATAAGAGAAATATGGATAAGCACCTCTGCCAGGTCTGCCTCCACTCTTTTGTAAAAGTTGGTCAGTATCCCATCCTCAGCCTCCCCTTTCTGTTCCTTTCTCCTCTCATTCCCATAATGACCTCTCCCAAGGCCAGGGTCTACAGTTTCTCCCCTATCTCTTTCTTGAAGAAGAAATCCTGTAGCAAAATTGCCAAAATTCATTTTGAAAGTAGTAATTATAATCACTACAGTTTGTTAGCACTTCGCTGTATACTATGCATTTCCATATACTTTATTATTAATACTAAATTTGATTCTCCTAAGACCTCCCATGGCTAGAGGTGGAAGAATGGAAGTGATAGCATTACTCCTGTTTTGTAAACAAAGACATTGAGGGGGTTCCAGAGTTGTCTAAGGTCCCTTGACAAGGTAGGATCACACCTGGGACTTGAATTCCAGTTGCCTCACTGCCCATGCTGTGTGCTTTCCACTCCTTTCTCTTCCATGGGTCTTTTAACTGTTAGGACATTTCTAATAATGGCATGAAAGACTTTGTCTCCTATATAATAAATACATTTTGGGCATATCCCATGAGATTAAGGTTATGCTGAGAACAAAATTAAGATGACTTATATAAAAGTTCTTTACAGATAACAAAATGCTTTTCAACTATGAGATAGTGTTATAATTTAATTTGTATTTCATAATTTTATATATATATATATATATTTTTTTTTTTTTTTGAGCGACAGAATCTTGCTCTATTGCCCAGGCTGGAGTGTAGTGGCACGATCTCGGCTCACTGTGACCTCCGCCTCCCAGGTTCAAGTGATTCTCCTACCTCAGCCTCCTGAGTAACTGGGATTACAGGCACATGCCACCACGCCTGGCTTATTTTTGTGTTTTTAGTAGAGATGGGTTTCACCATGTTGGTCAGGCTGGTCTCGAACTCCTGACTTCGTGAACTGCACACCTCGGCCTCCCAAAGTGCTGGGATTACAGGTGTGAGCCACTGCACCAGCCACTTAATAATATTTTTTAAACTAGCATGGAAAAGAAACTCTAGAGAAGCAAATGAACAACTTGCTGTTAATAAAATCACAGTGGGAAACACAAAATCCCTGACTGAGTGGCTCGCTTTGCCCAGAGCTGTGTAAGAAGCAAAGAAAGTAGACCAAGAGTCAGCTTTATGATATGGTGATAGCTGTGAGGTTTAGGGCTCCTTCCTCACATTGTTTGCACTACATTTTAGAATGAGCTTGGAATTAAAAACAAAACTGTACATTAAATTTCAACAGTGTGGCCAGGCGCGGTGGCTCAAGCCTGTAACCCCAGCATTTTGGGAGGCCGAGACGGACGGATCACGAGGTCAGGAGATCGAGACTATCCTGGCTAACCCGGTGAAACCCTGTCTCTACTAAAAAATACGAAAAAAAAACTAGCGGGGCGAGGTGGCGGGCGCCTGTAGTCCCAGCTACTCGGGAGGCTGAGGCAGGAGAATGGCGTAAACCCGGGAGGCGGAGTTTGCAGTGAGCTGAGATCCGGCCACTGCACTCCAGCCTGGGCGACAGAGCGAGACTCCGTCTCAAAAAAAAAAAAAAAAAAAAAAAATTTCAACAGTGTGTGTTTAACAGTTTGGTATGGCTCCAGAATGAATCAAATGAGAGCAAAACTAGGAAAGAAACAAATTGTGTTTTCATTGATTGTCTCAAAGTATTGATTCATATGCTGAGGAATCACTGATTTCCATCAGCTGGTCCACTTTCCAGCAGAGGATTTCAGGACTTAATCCAAGCATCCATCAAAGCATTTAAATCTCTCAAATTATTTCTTAGAATTTTTAATGTTGGGAAGGGCAAAAATAAGTAATAATAATAATAACAGCTCTCATGTACCCAGCCAAAGACTGTGCTAAATGTTCTCCAGTTATTATTTAATCTTCACAACAGCCCTTATGATGTGGCTACTGTTTTTTCCCCCAATTTTTATATAAAAGGAAATTGAGGCTTAGAAAGGTTATTTGTCCAAGGTCATCAGTTGGTAAGTGGCATTTCTGCCTGAGGAAATCTGCCAGCCCACTCTCTCGACCCCCTGCTGGTACTGCTTTGTGGACATATGACCCCAGTGCTTTTCTTTATAATTCCCAGGTACCCCCTACTCTCATGATTCTTCATCAAACCCCCACACCTCCTCTTCTTGAGAAATGCCTGGTCCAGAATTTTGACTTTTATCAAAATATGTCCCTTTCCAGATCGCGCCACTGCACTCCAGCCTGGGCAACGGAACGAGAATCCGTCTCAAAAAACAAACAAACAAAAACAAAACAAACAAAAAAACATGTCCCTTTCCTCAGGATCTTCTTCTAAATCTCTATTAGTAATTTCTGGTAAATCATCTTTATTGATGAGTTAATGTGGAATGGGCTAACCCCTTCCTAGTAATATTTGCTCATTTTAACAATTAGGACCTTCTGAAAACAACGATTTAACCTAAAAGAGTGCCCAATGTTAGAATTTCAGGCATCATGATTATCTGAAGGTAACAATTAGACTAGTAGAGAGGACTTTTTAACTCTGGTAAGGGAAAGATGAGGGAGGAACAGGGATGGCTTCGGAGAAGGAAGCAGTTGTGTAATTGGAGAGTGAGGTTAGATTCAGTGGATTGTCAAATTTTTCTTTTTTTGGATTTGCAGTATTGAAAAGGACTCAAGAGTTCAGCTGGTCTAAACTCTCACAGCAATTTGTTTACATTCAAGCAGGAGTCCAATCCCAGCACCTGGGGAGGAGAGAAATTATGAGAAAGTTCTGAGGGCCTAAATTTCACTATTTAATAAAGAATTTGCTGCATTCTAATTTCAAAAAAATGTTTATTTAATAAAAATCATTCCCTTTCATTTGATTTATATAAGGTAAAACAGAAAGGAAGAGTTTGGACTTTGACTCATTTTTAACATTTAAAAAACATTAACATTCATTCTGTGACAAAATTCCTAACAGTGTTTTGTTTTTCTTCTTTAATTTTTAAAGCCTCCAGTTAAGTTCCTATCAACAGTTCTTGGCAAAAGTAATCTTCAGTTTTCAGGAATGAATATAAAACTAACCATCTCAACATGCAGTCTCACACTGATGAATCTTGACAACCAACAGGTAAGATCACAAATGTCATTTATACTTTAACATATCTATTTTTCCAGAGAAGCCTGAGGATAATGAAGAGAATAAAGTTTTAGACAGAGTATGCTTACAACTTAATACAGCACAAGCGAAAAATCTGCTGAAGACTTATGCATAACAATCATTAGAACAACAGCATTACTAACCCATCACTGGGGCATGTAACCACCTACATACGTGCCCCTACCTAACTGGCTTTGAATGAAGAACTAAGGTGCAAAGAACACAGAAAATATCATTTAGCAACTCATATCCTTAAATTGATCATTGATGTCTCCACCAACCCTCCCCAAAGGGATAGCAATTCCATTATCACAACTGACAGACTGTGTGTTGGGCCAGGGTGCAGATGAGGGACAAAGGGGAAAGGTGATGTTGGGGTTAGTGTTCTAGCAAACTGAAATTTAAGCAGAAAATATTTTCTTCCAATTCTTGTGGTCGAGAAGCTTTCTAAAATGGTATTGTATAAAAGATAATGTTTTCTTCCTTAATAGTTTATGATACTGTGGTGTGCCTAAGTTTTCATTGTGAACCTCATTTCTCAAAGAACAGCATTGCTGAAGCAAATGTAGAAGATACGTAGGCATTGGGCTAAATATGTACCTTAACAAGGACATTTTATTTGGCTTGCTTTTAATTTTTTAAACTAAATTCCTTCTATCAGGTTATGTATGTGTGTTAGGATCTGATTTTCCTCTTTGTCTAAATATGTTGTGATCCAAGTTTCTTTACAGTTAAGGTTTTATTGTGTGGAGTGCTGTTGATCAAGGTTTAATGTGTACTTAATAATAATAACATGCTAAAAGCTCTGAGGTTACATATGAGTTGAAATGCTGGCTTTGCCACTTACTGGCAAGTGACTCTACTACTCTGGGCTTCAGTTTTCTTCATCAGGGAAATGAGGATTATGGTACTTATTTATAAAGTTTCTGAAAGGATGGATTTTAAGTGTCTCATAGGTCTGTTTAGAGGATTCAATGAGATAATAGATGTAAATTATATAGCATGTGCCAGTCACATAATACCTATTATTATTATTTACTCAAATATTCTCAGAGACCTTTTCATATACTCAGTACTTAATAGGAAGAACATATTGTAAGATTATAAAATTATCAGTAACATATAAGTACAGGTTTTGAGGGCTATTTTATTTTCTAAATTAAAAAACAGAATAAAACACACTGTTTAAGCAGTAGTATACAACACCTTAGAGGAAAAGTGCTAACATGAAACAGTTACAAGTAAATTCTTGTCTAGTTGGGTCCTGATTGATCTTCCAAGAGTGGTGATGCCATTGGCATAATGAGAGCATAACATTTTGGGCTGCGCTTGGAAGACGACACATATGAGTGGTAAAACATTCATTCAGTCATTCTCACATTTCGACTTCAGTACATATGTAGATGCAAAATTTATTTTTAGTTTTCATTCACATGGATGGTACCATGAAAGCTCAATGCTTTCAGTTTTGAGATCTCCCTAAGTAGAGGAGCCCTCTGATTATCTTGGAGTTTTGTAGCGGAGGAAGAGTGGGCAAAGCTGAAGCCATCATAATGACAGCCTTTTGGGTAGAATCTAATGATCATTTTTTAAGATGGCCCTTTCTGTGGGGTTCCTGAAATGAATGAGGAATTTATGAAGAATGGGATTGTGGTGTATGTGGTGGGGCAGAGTTTATTCTCAGCCTCTCTTTCCCCTTCAGTACCCTTCTTTAGGGCAAAGTATTACTACCCATCCATAACCTTTCAGGCAAAACAGAGGTGAGGATAACGGGTGATTTTCATTACCAGTAACTGTAGTAATATGGTGTGCCTTTTAAAGTAATCCACATCTTTTCTGCACTGGTGCCATGGAACGGAGTTGTATTCAGCCCACTGCTGGAGTGGGGACCAAAGTTAAGATCTCATTTATCTCAGACCTGAGGGCTGATTTTTAATAACTATTTTGAGCTTTTCTGCAGGCCTAGGGGAAATGGCTGGGAGGTGGGAGACATGTGCCACTGTAGAGGCCTCAACTCAAGAAACTTTATGTCCTGTGAGAAAGGCAACTAAAATGTTTAAGAAATGAAAGCAGCGAAGATTAGAGACCTTGTAGAGACAGCACAAGAAAAGGATTAATTAAATCCTTAACGCTACCACTGGAAGTTCTAAAATAAATACAAAGAAATACTAATGCTTTCCCCATACCCACTTAATTTCTAAGATATATTTGGACTAAAAACAAAGGTTCAAGTTTATGGTTGTATTCATATATGATAGCGGTTATGGAACAGATAGTTCACATTTATCTTTGGTCACTGAGAACATCAAGAATATAACCATTCATTCTCAGAAAATATTTTATAAACCTCTAGAGGCAGAAAATATTAAACATGCAATGCTTGCAATTTTTAAATATTACCATATTTCAGGATGGGAAAATACACTTTCGCAAGGGTAAGTTTTAGGTATTTCCTTGTTTCAAAATTCAAGCAATAGACTTTATTGACATACTTTAATATAGTATTTTAGGGCCTCAAGCAAAAATGTCAGAGTCTCAGTAGCTCACACTCCCACTAATTCTTTACTGATTTCTACAACTCTAACAGGTACTGAATTCAGAAGGGTAATAGAGTTAAGGTAAAACAGGCAAAAACTGAGACATCCTTTAGTCTCTACAAGGAGAGGCAACTTGAGATATTTAGAGGCCAAGTAGGTAACGCAAGCTGTGCAAGCACAAGAAAAAACAATGGTGGAAGCCCAATGATAAATATCAAGTGCTACCTGGCCTCTATGTTGGGGAGATAACACTGACACTTGGCAAACAGAATACCTTCCTTGTCTAAAGGTGAATCAGATGGGTTTTTTTTTTGTTTCTTTTTTTGCTTTTTTGTCTGTTTTTTGGCTACATAGGTCTATAGGTCAAAGGCTCCCAGATCTTTTACTTTAAAAAAATAATAATAAAAAGGTAAGAATCTAGATTTTTAGCTGATATCTCTATACTGAGATGTTGGTCTCTTAAAATTATAAGCATGAACCAAACAAAATAGATCTGTGGTCTGAAGACAGCCAACATGGGATATCTGATCTAAGTGAACATTTATAATACATATGGATAAATTTGCAAAACTCTCCCTAATCACACTATGTACTCAAAAGCTTCTTTAAATCCCCTATCCTGCAAAATCAGTTAGAATTTCCCCAGAACTCCTTTCTCTAGTTCCCTTAAATGAAGATACACACACACACACACACACACACACACACACACACACACACACACTCTCACACACATCTTCATTTAGTCCTCACAATTTGTAAGGTACATCCAGTTGTCCCTATTTTCAGTTTAGGACCCGAGCCCGAGAGATTAATTTCCCACTTACTGAGCTAACAAATAGTAGAACCCAAATTTTAACCAAGTAGTCTGGTTTGTCTGTGGTAACTGCACGTAAAGGAAGTACAAATGATTTTACACCCCTAAAAGGGGTGTTAAAATGTTAATTTTCTATCCTCAATAAATACAATTAAGTATTTACAATTTTCATTGTCTCTTAGCTTACTGCCTATTTTTAAGACTGAAAAACAACCCAGCCAATTGCAGAGCCCGGGTTTTTCTCCCCAAGATGGGCCTTCAGATGCAACAGGGAGTGTTTCCCATCCCCAACTCTTGTGCCCTACTTAGTTCCAGAGAGAAACAGAATCACAACTTTCTGGTTTGTGGACCTCAGATTTTTTTTTTTTCCAAGAGTTTATCTTTCCTAGTAAAGATAAACATCTGGAGGTAAATACAACCAGCCAGTTTATTGTGCACTAGCATACCCCCATCCACACTAATTTATATCACGCATGCAATTAATTATCTATCCACACTCATCTGACCGTAGCTACAGGCTAACTGAGATAGCAGTGGACGTGGTAGGATGAAGTCTAAGCACCAACACTTTACTTCCACCATCTCTCCCTCCCAACCCAGCTAGTGTCTGAACAATTCTGATCATCCTTGTCACAGTCCTACCTTTTACAGATCTCTCTCCCCAAAAGACAGGATGACCATAAAATAAATAAGGCTCTGAATTGTCCTGTTGCATTGGATATTCGTTCTTTACTGCTATAATGGAGCAGAAGCATCTGGAACCTTTTAACTGATCATGATAAAACCTGCTGATATACTCATTTTGCTGAACATAGCCTTCTGATGTAATCATTACTCTCCTAGAACCTCAGCATCATAGTAAGGTAACCATGGCAACATACTGATTGATAGGGCAGGTTTTCCTAGACCCGCAGATTCTTGTGGGGCAAAAACTTAATTTACAAAGTTTAATTTCCAGAAATTAATTTGTGAATTAGATAGCTGAAGCTGGATTATTTTCCCTTAATACTGGTTAACACATACAATAAAAAGTAGTATAAAGTATGTATGCAATATTATGTATGCAATGTTATAGCCAAACAAAATACACAGAACAAGAAATTTTATTATCTCCAATGCTGGTGCATAACAAATAACAAGCTTAATTAGAGGAGGAGACAGAGGGAAACTTCAGATACCAAGGTAATTTCTGGGTAGGGTTAAAAACCTTTAAAAGTTGATAGAATAACTGTTCATAAAGTCTTTTTAGATATAGGGCTTTTTACTTGACAACTTTTTATTAACAGTTCTTACAATATGAAGTTCAACTAAAGTATTTCACCTGTCAAGTTAAAACAGCAAGCAAAACAAAATTTCTCTAGTATATAACAGCGTGAGCAATGGTTTCTTGTACATTCACACACATTTAGTGTCTAGATTTCAAAGTTTTTAATTAAAGATGTCTTAATTTTTGACTTTTAAAAATGGTTATGACAATGAATTTTCTTGATTTATAGATCACAGTGGCTTTATAAATGATCAAGATACATGTACAAACAAAATTTCAGACGCTCTTGGAAACACATCTTAAGATACAGAGCACACGTGATACATCTTTGAGTTTACTCCTTTTGGAATAATGAAGAATACGCCATTTATCTTACACTGAAAATTTAGCCTTTGATAACTATGGCTTGACTAGATCACAAAATAGAATTTCCCAAGTTTTCTTAAACTTTCAGTCCAAATAATCAAAAGATATGTGTCCTAGTTGGATACATTTTTTCTCATTATATAATTAATATCAGTGGGCTCTTGCATTGGCAGTTTGTCTTGGTCATGACTTATTCTTGCAAAACCATCTTTACAGCAAACAAATATGAAAGATATTTTCCCCAATGCAAGGAAAATAATCTGGATCAATAACAAAGTCAAAGCCATAGGTGTTTTAGGACATTCTTGATAACAGATTTCAACGGTCTTAAAATCTTTTTTTCTTTTTCTTTAATGATTCTCCTCCTTTTTCACAACTGTGCAGTCACTGTCCTATTGTCTTCTATTCTGAAAAACAAATTTTTTTGAAGGTCAAGTTTTTCAATGGCACAAAACTATTTGGAATGAACCCAAAAGATAGCGGAAAGTTGGGTCCCTCCTCAAGTAGTTTCCTCCTCTTTTAACAGCATGTAACTACTCTCTATCAATAATCTCATCACAGCCGAGTTCTTCGGTCAGACGATTGACAACCATCAGTGAAAAAAGCTCTTCGATAAAAGCTAACTGATCAAACGGGGTCTTCTCATAATGCATCTGAAACCCGCCATCCAGGGCTGCTTCTCTTGTTCTCAGAAACATCTTGTCGGCTTCTTCAAGAGCGGCTGATACTCTGTAGCCGGCACCACTAAGCTGCTCCTCTTCGGGATAGTCGTAGTCGTCCTCCCAGTCATCAAATTCCTCGCCCTCGTCCTCGCTCTCGAAGTCTGCGCCCGCCACCTGGCCTGGCTGCTCCCCAGCGTTGGGCCCGTTAGCAAGGCTCCGTTTCCCCTCTGGCGCCGCCATTGGCTGGGCCTCCTCCTCCTCCATTGGGCCTTCCTCCTCGAGCAGCGGCGGGGCCCCGTTGCGGGAGGGACGCAGGGATAGCTCCCGGCTCCCGCTGCCTACCTCCATCTGCGGTAGGTCACCCTCGCCAGGCATCACATCCATTTGCAGGTCACTGCTCTCTTCATATAGCTCGGACAACTCGGCCATTTCCGACATTATGCAAACCGCTCAACCTCTCGGAAAAAGCTTCCAGCAAGATATACGCTGCGCGGCCGTGCGTTTGTGCGCGTGCGCAAAGGCTGCGCGCTTGCGTAACCCCGCGCGCAGGCGTGGTCCTCAGGTACCGCCTCCTGCTCGGCGCGCCACTGTGGTTGGAGTAGCTCAATGTTTTTCCCGGGGTGTGGGCGTCGCTTTTTGAGCTACGTTTCCATCGATTCGAACTTCGTATCTAGGGACCCTGTAGGCAAGAGCGTAACAGTTTCTGTGTTACTTAACCCTACTGCTGCTTGTGATGCAGCAAACTGGAAAATAACTTTACATGGCCTTCGTAACATTAATGTTCCTCCCCTCCCTTCTTCCTCCTCCCCAGGGCAATTTATCTATGTGCTGATGACTTCTAAATGCACGTTTCCAAACCAGACAACATCCATAACCACAGATCAGCATATTAAGAACTATTCCATTCTGTCCTTTTAGTGTTGTCATTTAAAAAGTTAAATTCACAAACAATATATATATTGTACTTTTTTTTTGTTTGTTATAGCGAAGAAATACTTGGTCCCATTTCTTTTCTCCGGGTAGGTATCTTTCCACTTTTACCAATGCGGCGTGTATTCTTTAAATTCTTTTTATTTGCATTTACATGTATCTTTATGTATTCATAGCAAAACACTATGTTGTGTGTTTTTTAAAAACATGTTTTACCTGTCTTCAACTTAAAAGCCTCAGCTTTTAAGTTGTATATACTTCTATGAATTATATGACTGTGTATACTTAAGGATTCAAGCACGTTTCATTTATTCCGCACTTTATTTCTATTATTATAACATTGTAGTTATGTAGAATTATACAACTCACCATAATGTAGCATCAGTGGGAGCCCTGAGCTTGTTTTCCTGTAACTAGATGGTCCCATCTGGGGGTGATGAGAGACAGTGACACCCAAGGTGTGTTCCTTATGTCCAGTGGATTCTGTAATCTCGTTCTGGTTGCTGTTACTGCGGAAAATCCTGCCTCACAAAGATAAGATGTTGAAAATGAAAGGAGGCTTTTCAGTACTTTTGTGGCAATCTCAGGATATTCCACCTTGACTTTAATCGAGAACATATGGAGATTTGAAGTTGTCTCAAATATACTTTTAAGGCCACTGTCATTTGCAATATCAAGCAGTTAATCCTCTTCTAGCATGGACAAAGTGGATTCACCTGGCTTATTCACAAATGGGTCACAGATCCATTCTGTCTTTTGTGGATGGGAAGTGTGATGGCTAATACTGAGTGTCAACTTGATTGGATTGAAGGATACAATTATTTATCCTTGGTGTGTCTATGAGGGTGTTGCCAAAGGAGATTAACATCTGAGTCAGTGGACTGGGAAAGGCAGACCCACCCTTAATCTGGGTGGGCACAATGTAATCAGCTGCCAGCTTAGCTAGAATATAAGCAGGCAGAAAAATGTGAAAAGAGACTGGCCTAGCCTCCCAGCCTAAATCTTTCTCCCGTGCTGGATGCTTCCTGCCCTCGAACATCGGACTCCAAGTTCTTCAGTTTTAGAACTCGGACTGGCTCTCCTCACTCCTCAGCCTGCAGACGGCCTATTGTGGGACCTTGTGATAGTGTGAGTCAATACTTAATGAACTCCCCTTTACATATATATGTGTATATATATGTGTGTGTATATGTATATATGTGTATATATATATTCCATTAGTTCTGTCCTTCTAGAGAACCCTGACTAATATGGGAAGTAATGCTCAACATCTTTGGAAAGCTGAGAGAGGTGATCATGCACCAGCTGGGAGAAAGAAGACCCTGGCTCAGTCTCTTTCAAAATCTCTGCTAATGTTTGAAATGTCAGAAATCTCAGTGTTCATTTGTCACCCCCGTGATTCCAGTGTAACTTTGAAAGCAGCCACTTTATCTGCCAACTTGAACACAGTTGTTGTTCTTCCCTGAAGTGACAGATAGAGTTCACTGAGCAGATTGAATACGTCACACAGGTAAACAAGTTTTGTGACCCATTCTGTGTCACTGAAATGTGCCGCCAATGGTGACTGTTTTTCTAAAAAGAAATCTCTGCAGCAGCTCTCTTAACTCAAAAACTCTGGCCAGTGATCTACCTTTAGAAAGCCATCTCACTTCTGTGTATAAGAGAAGACACGTGTGCTCTGCGTCCATCTCCTCACAGAGCTGTGCAAACAGATGTGAGTTAAGGGCATGTATAATATGGTTGATAATTTTGATCACATACTGCAAAACGTTGTTAACTTCAGGTGACATTTTCCAACTAGCCATCATTTCTGTATGGATGACATGGTGCATAGACTCACATTCAGAAGCGACCTTTTTGACCTGATTAGTGAAACCAAAATGCCATCCAGTCATGGCAACTGCTTCACCCATGCGTATACCGACGCAAAATGACTGATTCCATTTTCCTGATATGTAATCATTCAAAGACTTGAATAGTTCTGCAGCTGTGGTGCTGGTTGGCAACAAAAGTGCATATAATGTATCCTCATTCACATCCTCCTGAAAAATATATCATACTCAAAAAAGCATTGTTGCTTTATCGTCAGCATCAGAAAAGACTCATCAACCTGAATTGTGTACCACGGTGACTCATTAATCCTTTCTAACAATTGTACCTCATTATCCTCTGATATTTAATCAATTCATCTAGTTGTGGTGCTAGCCAAAAGAGGAACACATGCCACCTTTTGAACTGCAGCCTCTCCTAAAAGTTCATGACAAGTGTCCTTAATAGCAGGCAGGATCAACTCTTCACCAATAGTAAAGGGCTTCTTAGCTTTAGCAATGTGGTTAGCCACTAAGAATGATGCTCTCAGTGCAGACACATTTGATGAAGTGGTAGCCTTCAATAATTGCTTCTATTCTTTATGTTCACATTGTTTTCTTTTGAAAAACTGCAAAGGCTTAGTATTAATGCAGGGTGCTTGGTCTCCATGTGACTAAGCAGTTTAGAAGGCTTCATGGGTTTGTTACACAGCCACTTGCTACATATTATATAAAGTGAGCTTGGAGAATGTGAATCACCTGTTGTAATGAACTGGTATTTTAAGTAGGACTCTTGGTATTTTCTTTTAAATGCAGCTTTCTTTTTGTTGGCAGCCTTAAAGTCTTCTGCAGTCTCAGCGTGGATCTTTCTCCCTTTTCAAAGAAGGTCTCCAGTGAAGTTTGTTTTTTACTCATTTTGGCTAGGGTTAGCTTATGGGCTTACCAAAACTGTGACTGAGAAAGTGCACGGTGCAGGAAAGAGACATGGATGGAAGCGGTAAATAAGATAATGGGCGGGCCGGGCACAAACTAAAATCGTCAGATTCTAACTTAAAGCCTGCCATCAGCTGCAGCTGTACAAACTGAAGCACATCAACTCACTTGCCACTATGTAGCCTGCCACCAGATGCAGCTTAAGTGTCACTTGCTACTTACTGATAGGGTTTTGATATGAGTCTGCAAGCAATTGATTTATTATGGTCTCTGTGCAGTCAAACCTCTCTGCTATTGTTAATCTGTATTTGCAGCCACTCCCCAGCGCTAGCATCACCACCTCAGCTCTACCTCAGATCATCAAGCATTAGATTCTCATAAGGAGAATGCAACGTAGGTCCCTCATATGCGTAGTTCACAAAAGGGTTCATTCTCCTATGAGAATCTAACGTGACCGTTGATCTGACAGGAGGCAGAACTCAGACAGTAATGTGAGCAACAGGAAGCAGCAGTAAATACACATGAAGCTTCTGTCACTTGCCCACTGCCCACCTCCTGCTGTGCAGCCCGGTTGCTAACAGGCCACGGACTGGTACTGGTCTGTGGCCTGGGGAGTTGGGAGCCTCTGCTCTAGTTCTCCTCACCATGGACACATAATTTCTGGCTGACTGCTGCTTGGTGTCAACATTTATCATAGACTAAAAGTTCTTAAATACATGAGTCTATTTTTAGACTTTGAATTCTTGTGAAATTTCTACAGTTTTATATCTTGCTGTTTGATCAGGAATATTTTGTCTTTGTTCTTTAAAAAATTGCCCTAACTCTTCTTGCTCATTTATTCTTTCATATGAATTTAGGGGCATCTTGAATATGATATTATAATATTTCTTATCTGATAAGGGAATTCTTATGCATTTGTTCTTTTAAAATTTGCTTTAGCTCTTTTGCACATTTATTCTTCCATGTGAATTTTAGAAGCATTTTTATTGGAATTGCATGGAATTTATAAATTAATCTGGGGTAGGATTGACACCTTTGTCATACCATCTTCTCATCCATGAAAGTGATACATATCTATTTGTTCAGGTCTTATTTATTCTCTTCAATGAAGTTTTCCAAAAAGCATTACATGATTCTTGTTAGTTTTATACTAAAGTACTCTTACAAAGTGTACCTTTCTCCCCCAAATACAGTGTCTAATTGGCTTTTTTTTTTTTTTTTTTTGAGACAGAGTCTCGCTCTGTTGCCCAGGCTGGAGTGCTGTGGTGCGATCTCAGCTCACTGCAAACTCCACCTCCCAGGTTCACGCCATTCTCCTGCTTCAGCCTCCCAAGTAGCTGGGACTACAGGCGCCTACCACCACGCCCGGCTAATATTTTGTATTTTTAGTAGAGACGGGGTTTCACCACATTAGCCAGGATGGTCTCGATCTCCTGACCTCGTGATCTGCCCGCCTCAGCCTCCCAAAGTGCTGGGATTATAGGCGTGAGCCACCGTGCCCGGCCAACTGTTGTTGATATATGGGAATGACATTGATCTTTGTATACTGACTTTGTTTTTACTGAAATATAAATGTAGACAAGTACACAGATAATAAGTCCATAATAATTATCACAAAATGAACAGTTGTATAACCAATACTCAGATCAAGAAACTCCAGCATCCCAGAAAACCGTTTGCCCCTTCTTCCTGTGCTCCAGAAATAACCACTATTCTGATTTCAAATACCATAATTTTGCCTAGTTTTGAACTTCATATAAATTAAGCCATGCAGTATATATTCTTTGTATTAGGCTTCTTTTGCTCAACAAACATGTTGTTGCTATATAGTATGCCACCATTTGACAATTACAATAGTCATCATTGGGATTGTTTCCAATTTGGGCTGTTATGAACAGGGCAGTTATTATCTTCTTTGAGAATATTTTTTCTTGCACATATTTACACAATTGTGTTGGATATACATGTAGGAATAGAATTGCTTGGTCATCTTATATAATCAGCTTTGGTAGATTCTGTCACACAATTCTGAAAACAGAATTAGTCAATAGGTGCATAGTTGGTGTTTTAATGAACCTTCAAAATAGCATGACAGATATGGCTCTGCCAATGGTCATTACACTGTGGTTTCCAAACAAGCAATCCTAGACTCTCAAATAAAAGGCAATCTTCTTAGCTGATTAATGCAGTTTACTTGGCGATTCTTACTCATATTAGAAGTCTTAATGTTAGTGCCTTACTCAGGATACATTTAGTAGTGAATGACTGAAATCAAATTCAAACTAACTTTTGCAAAAATAAACAAAAATATAAAGGGACAGGGTGAAATATATTGGTTAAAGTGATGGAACAAATGTTACCAGCAGACTTTTTTCCTATTTTTAGTTCTCCGTTCTGATTTTCATCAGAAGAAAAACTTCATATTCCAGCAGACTTTTCTCACATGGCAGCATAATATGGCCCCCGGAAGCTTTGGGCTTACATAGTTTTTAATGGCAGAGAGAGAGGCTTTCTCTCCGATTATTCCTTTCACTTCTTCTCAAAAGACATTGATTGGCTCTGCTGTATCCAGAGAGATGGTATTTTCTGATTGGCTAGCCCTGGATAATGTTCCATCTGGGTGGGCAAGGGCAGTGAGATGGGCATCACAAAATCACCAGAATCTCATGGTTTCAATGAGATCCTTATAGAGCGTAGGTGGGGTGGCTTCCAAAGGGATGCTGATCAGGTAAAAACAAAACAAACAAATGTATGTCTATTACTGTTACACTGTATATAACTAGAAATAATGATTACTTTATATTAGCATACATGTTTATGTTTTTCAGATTATTGCAAATCATCATATGCAGTCTATTTCATTTGCCTCTGGAGGGGATCCTGTAAGTATGGATTCACAAAAGTTCTTTTTATGAGTTAAAGTAACTTCTTGATGTTTGGGGCTGGATGATAAAAAAATAAAATAACTTTAACATAAACCATATTAGCCACTACATGTCTTTCCCTAACATACTATTACAGTCTGTGAATAGCTACATGTAGCAGGTAATAAAAAATTTACCTTGGGCAAAATATTTCCTATCATTAAATTTTAAAATATTTGGATTAGTAGATGAAACTAGTAGTGCTCCATTATGTTATTAGCCATGGAGTTATCATCTAATAAACTTCCTGTTGATAATGTCTAGGTCATGAAAAGCAAGTATGTCACCCATGTGTTGCTCAATCCTTCCTTAGAATTTCTTCTCAACACAGAGTTTCTGGCACACTTTACTAATCAACTGGACTTGGTATATCAACCAAGTCAATTAAGTCTAATCTGGAATGAGCAACCAGGTTTGCAGGAGCTCATGGAGGAGATGCTGAGCTGGGGAGAGAGAACTTGTAGTTCTTCTCTACTAAGAAGAGGTCGTGTGGTACTCATTTCCCGGGAATTGTACAGGATTTCTCCAAGCCTACTTTGCAGAATGGAGTGTCATTCCTTGACTCCCTACTGCACCATTTCTGGACCAGAGCAAAAGGAGAGGGGCTTTGAAGCTAGGGAGTCTGCAACTGAGCAAGAAGCAAATCTGTTTAAACTAAGGGAGTAGAAGAATGCTTTTGCCACTCTGTGACATTATCGGTCTTTTTATTGTACTCTTTCCTCTTCTAACTTTCCATATGTTTTGATGAAAGCTTAGAAGAGGCCAGAGTACGACTTTCATAATGGTTAAACATCAGTAATGTCAAGAAAACAGGGGGAACATACACAGACCTTGTTCTTAGAATGTATTACCTTCTTTTCTGCAAAGCATTTCTTTTAAAAAAATTATATCCTTCCGGAACGAACCAATAAAATTTAGTTTAGCAATTGATTGTTTTCTATCCACCACATTTAGTTTTCACTTCTAATTGAGGAATAAAATGTCGAGTCATCAATAATAGGACGACAACCTAGAAACCCAAGAAAGATATAGAGGATGTTAAAAACTAAATCTGGCAGCTGATATCATGGTAGTTTTAATTTGTTTTAAACTTTTTGCTAAATATTCAATGGGGGAGAAATAATTGTATATCGCAAAAGGAAGTAAAGTTCTGAAGTTACTCTGTAATCATTGCTTCATTTGCTGGCATCTAAAGTATTTAAGCAGGTTCTTCCACTTGGGTGTTGGTGTAACTAAACCTGTGTATATAATATGTAGCTAAATGCTATTTAAATTAGCCAATTCTTAAAAACACTTCAATAATTACTTGTCTTCACATTGGCTACCAATGACCCAAAGTATTTAAGCATGTCAAACCAAGACATGCTTTTTTTTTTTTTGTAATCTCACTCTTGTCACTCAGGCTGGAGTGCAATGGCATGATCTTGGCTCACTAAGCACATGGAAGAAAAGCAGCCTTCATAGGATTTCAAACCCTTGTTTTCTAATTAATGGATATTCAGTTTCCCCTTTAGGCATTATTACTTCCTCATCTTTTAGCCTGGGGTGTAGTTGTTTTCAAATAACTATTATATATTAGTTCCATGATGCTGCCATTTTTAAAAGTAAACCAAATGTTAAGAGTTCTACCTTTTCCCCAAGAAATTCCACAGATGCCTAATTGTGAATTCACATTAGCAAACAAGGGACATACAAGGTGTCAGGTGCTTAGCAGCTGCTATTTGAACCCAAGAGCCTATCTGGACTCTTTTCCATCCAGCCTTGTAATCTGGCCTCTTTAGCAACACCAAGGATGGTGGCTGGCAGAGAGGGTCAACTGAATCCGGGCTGAAAAATACCAGCACTTTCTCGTCTTCCTAGCTCAGTCATCCATGAAGGAATTCAAATACTTTTCTTAAGAGATTTAAAGTAGTGTTTATACGTGTAGTATGAAAAATAATTATTGGTGTTTGCCCTAAATTTCTCCAGGGTTGTCATCATGTTAGAATTGGTGTGCAAACACTCATTTACCCAAGGCATGTCCTGAATGATTTCTATTATTGTTCTCCAGAATCTTAAATTTTTTCATACTCTCTTCACGTGCCTTTAGTTCTTTAAATTGACCAAAGCACCGTTCCTATCAAAAACAAACAGTAAATAATTTGTGGCCACTATGGGGAAAGTTTGTACCTGCTGCATTGAGAGCACCTGTGTGCTCTCTGAAGCTGGTGAGAAAGCCTGTTGATTCAAATTTAAAATAGAAATCTGGCAGCAGTGCCATGGCTTAGTTGGTTAAAGCACCTGTCTAGTAAAATAGAAGTCTGGAGCCACCCTAAGCACTGGCATTAGAAATCATCTCTATGAAGTTTTACCATAACTTCATAGGGAGGCAGTGTGATGTACTGCCAGGCTTTGGAGTCAAGTAGACTTGACTTATTTAAATTCCCTAAACTCCAGAGTCCTCATATGTAAATGGAGGATAATCCCTATTGCCTGACAGTGTTGTGGGAATTAAGTGAAATGATGCGTGGTTAGTGTTAGCACAGTGCCTGGCACGTAGTCACAAGAAGTAACTGCTACCACTATTGCTAACACATGCCCATATTTGTTTTAGGATACTAACTGAGATAGTTTGCAGCTTTAGGGCGAACTACATACAAGGGTAGGAAGCTGACTTAAAAGTCCCTGTGGTCCAACATAGTAATCTTTCTCCAAGATTTCCTCCAAAATTTCAAAAATAATGAATAGTCTTCTCATCTCTTGGCCTTTGCTCGCCCTCATTTTTATTCTCTTTGCAAAAACAGTTAACTTGTTTTCCATCCGTCAGCCCTGAAAACAGCTGTTGGTAATGTCTCTATGGCTATATATACTTTCTCCACTTAAAAAATGCATTGTGAATATGTCAAAAATTAAATACATTTAAACATATTTTCCCCTGCTATTTGTGCTTTACTTTTAGCATTCTGTAAATTCTCCCAAATGTTTACAGCTATAGAATTTTAGAACTATAGCAGTGTTGGAGGCTGTTTTGAAGATGAGGCAACTGAGGTCTGGAGAGGTCTCACAGCCTCTTTCCCATAATTGGACCTACCAGACAGCATGACTGGTATCACACCACCTCTTCACTTGAATAAGAGTGGCAAAGTCCCCAGCAATTGTGGTTTTCCTTCTAAATTCATATAAAACAAAGCCCATAGATATGGCGTTGTTTATTTAGCGGATATTTAAAACCTTTTTTCTTTTTGCATAAGAGACATTTACTTAGGTATGTGTTGTTATTTTTTTTAATTGCCCAAGACGAGTTCTGCTGACCCTGAGATCCGCTTCCTGTGTGATTCATTGTGGGTTATTAAGTGAGTGTCCTTGAGGGTATTACAAACATGGGCTTTTATTTCCTGCCACTTGATTGCATCTTCCCTCTAGAGAGTCATACTTCTGATCTGCAAATGGCATTGTGTGTATTTTTTCCCGAGAACTTAGATAACAAAAAGCATCTTTAATTATTAAAACCTTATCATTCATCAGCTTATTGTTTTCGATAAAAACTGGGATTACCAAGTGGCATTTTGTTTGTTTGTTTTTACAAAGTCAGCAGTGCATGTCTTTTTGAACTTCTTAAGTTTTTCAGGGGTTCTCTTTTTTAAAAAAATTTTTCTTTTCTGTATATTGATCACATAAATTCATTGTATTTTCACTTTATCATCCCTTAAGTTAACTTGCACTGCATACAAGCAACTAACAACCACAAAATCCAACATGTCTCTTTAGTCAACTTACTTTCTGATATATGTGGTATATGTTTGGACAACAGGAAATCATGATGCCCTATCTTAGTTTATGTCACCTTTGTGATTGCATGATCCCTGATACTTCAACTTTCAATCTAGGATAGCATCATAGTCCCTAGCCATTTTTAAAGAATATGTCCTAACATATTCCCTATCTGCTTTCTATTTTATTCTTAATGACAGTCTGCCTCTAAATTTTTAATTTTCCGATTCTTTCCCCAAGGGACAGAGAACATGGACTCCATAATTGTTAAACTATATAGTGTATATTTGTTTATGTTCCCTTTTACAATGCTTTTCTTGTCTCTTTAAATAAAAACATTTGTATTTAAGTCCTTGCCTCAGTATCATGTCCGAAATATATGTTTCTTTCAACAGTGCAGTTCATCCATTTTAAATACAGTCATTTTCCCTTTTTTATAGGATACTACAGACTATGTTGCCTACGTAGCTAAAGATCCAGTTAATCAACGAGGTATGGAAAGCAACTTACAGATTTTTTAAAGAGCTGGTATATACCAACGCTAAAAAGTAACCAACAATTATTTTCAATGTACAGAGTGATGAGTATCACCAGGGTGCTATGTTGGATTCCAGAAATATTATGCAAATTTGAGTTGGAAATAAATCACCCTGTTAGCACAGCAAAGTAGAAAAACTATATACATGAAATTTACATCATTTTAAAGATCCACAAACCAAAGGCTTAGCTGTTTGTGTAGTCAAAAGAGAAGCTATTATGGTTATGGTAGATGGGGCTGGCTGTCACATCCCCACTGAACAAATGGATTACATGTAAGACCAAAGCCAGTGAGGAGTGAGGTTATTGACTTGCATTGGCTTTGGGTATGTGTGTGTGTGTGTGTGTGTGTGTGTGTGAGAGTCTGTGAGTCTGTGTACTTGCTGTTCAAGAGCCTGTAGTATCTCTTTGAATGCTTGACTTCACCATTTGGATTTCTGCTTAAATGCCTCTTCTTCAGAGACCTTCTTTGATAGCACCTCCTGTCTCCAGTAGCATATCCTACCTTGCTGCATCACAATCCTTATTTCTCTTTTCATTAACACTCCACATTTCTATTATAGGTTAGTGCAAAAGTAATCACAGTTTGCCATTACTTTTAATGGCAAAAACTGCGATTACTTTTGCACCAACCTAATATTTTATTTACTCACATATTGGACTTGTTTGTATGTTTAATGTGTCCTTTCTCCTAGGCTAAAATCTTTATGAGGGCAGGAACCTGTTTCTCTTACTCGCTGTTGTTCCCTAGCACTCATCACGATGCCTAGCATATAGGTGATACTCAAAAACTATTTTATTGAATGACTGAGTGAATGGAAGAGTGATTTGATGGGAATTCTTGTTTCAGGATTTAGCAAGGTCACATGCTTAGTATTGCTTCTCATCCCTAAGGCTGGGACATTCAGACTCCTCTTAGGTAGAAGTGTTAAGTTGGTTCTCCTCCTTCACTAGAACATATTAGTTAGGCCACATCCTCTGCTGTCCCAGGGATGGAGTTTGCCCCCAAACATTTATTAAGTGGACATGGAGTAGGACTTGAAAATTTAGAGAGCTATGAGACACCGAGGTGGAAATGCACATGGCATGCTGGGGAGTAAATAAATAGAACACCCTGGACCTCACAATGTAAAAGTCTAAAAGGCATCTATAGGACAGATACGAGAGAGCTAATAAGTAGGGACTTAATCCCATGGACAGATGGGTGGAGAGTACTGTTTACAAAGTAGAGTTTAGACAGATTGGTTTGGCAGCAGGATGTAGTAGATGGATTCGGGGAGAAACTTAAGGCAGGGATATCCATTTGGAAGCTATTGTGATTGTCAGAAATGAAATTATGAAGCCCAGCTGCTGGCACAGAGCCTGGCACGCAGTAGATCCTCAGCAAATGTTTGCCAAAAGAATGTGGCAGCAAAAAGATGAAAAGGAAGGAACGGAGGATAAACACTATAAAATACTCCACTAAAACTGACCCACTCTAAACTAAATAAGAAGAATGAATCATGGTCAAAGAGTGAGCAGGAGACACAGGAACTAGTGAATGGGACAGTGGGGATGTGAGCAGGAGAGACAGGAACTAGTGAATGGGACAGTGGGGATGTAGGAACAGGGCGCAACAAAGGATACCAGAAAAGGGCAACTTCTCCTAATCCTTGCCTGAACTTCCCTAAATAATAACTGCTTGCTATTTCTGGGAAGGCCTCTGAACAACAACACTTTTTGTCTTAACATGGAAATGACAGGGTGAAAGGAAGGAAAAAATGCACCGGGAAATCTAGATGTTTAGTAACTTTGCCATCAGTCATGGACTATCTCTGGGCATGTCATTGCTCTTAAGTAAAAGATGGTGAAGAGTTCAAAGATTAATGTATGTCGTTGCTAAGGGTGATGGCCAAGAAGGATCCACATGCTTGCAAAGCTCTCCCTTTGCTTAAGTGAAACAAGAGAGGCAGGGAAAATTATGATGCAGCATATTCACTTTGAAAGCTCCTGTTCTGGTGCCTGAGTCATTTGTCAGAGCGAGCTGCTTGAAGAGGACCCCTGAGGATCCTGGCATGGGGATTTTGAGAAGGCATTCGTGAGAACTGTTGAGCGAGGTCCTGGCTGGGAGGTGAAGGATAGAAGCGGTCCAAATCAAGGTTTCAGTTTTTTCTTTCTTTAGCCATCAGCCTGTGTATAAGAAATAAGATTGATGCTGGAGTCAAAAAGACTGGGTTGGAATCATAATTATTTCATCATCTCACTGTATGATGTTAGGCAGATTGTTTCACAACCTCAAACCTGGATTTCCTTATCTTTTAAGTGGGAATAATAACATCTACATAACACGTGGAAAGCATAGTTTTCTTTCCTCCCTCATTACATCTTTCTTTCCTGTAGGAAAATGAGTGTGTCTAAGAAGATAACTTAGAAACATAGGGTAGCTTTCTTGGTTTTAAAAGTTAATATGTTTCTATCACTTATTCCTCCGTTTTTGGTCTCCTTGTCCTCTCTCATATAGCTTGGCTATAAAAATCTCTGTGAGAAGACACTGTGTTCTCAACATACCTCCTGCTTGCACACACTCCTGTAGTACTAAATCTTTTCCCCCAACCTGAGCCCTTGGACTAACAGTACCTGCAAAGAGGTGATGACACAGCTTTTGAATACACAAATAATTATTAATGATTATGGAAGGAAAATCCCACCGTGGTATATCATTTAGTAGGAGGGAGAAACGTAACCCATAAGATTTGCATAGAGAAAGAGAGATGCCTAGAGAACAGTGCCTGAAACATAGCAGATGCTTGGGATTTGTGGAGTTAAGTGAAAAAAGACACAGGTGAAAGTGCAGTGTAATGAGAGCTTACAGCCAAGTGTTTGCAGGGTGTGTGAATGTGTGTGTAAAGGCAGGGTTGCAGAGAAAGGAAAGAGTGGAAGTAGGGGTCCCACAGCTGAAAAGTTAGACCAGAGACAGATTGTGGGGGGCTTTGAATACTGGCCAGGAGCCATCAAATATTTTGAGCTTTAAAAAAATTATTATGGGTTCTGCTATTCTGAAATTACTAAATGATCATTTTTCTGGCAGTTGTGTCTTTAAAAGTGGTATTGGAGGCCAGGTACGGGTGGCTCACACCTGTAATCCCAGCACTTTGGGAGGCTGAGGCAGGCGGATCACGAGATCAGGAGATTGAGACCATCCTGGCTAATATGGTGAAATCCCGTCTCTACTAAAAAAAAAAAACCCAACAATTTAGCCAGGTGAGGTGGTGGGCGCCTGTAGTCCCAGCTACTCAGGAGGCTGAGGCAGGAGAATGGTGGGAACCCAGGAGGCGGAGCTTGCAATGAGCTGAGATCGCCTCACTGCACTCCAGCCTGGGCGACAGAGAGCGAGACTCGGAGACTCTGTCTCAAAAACAAAACAAAACAAAAATGGTATTGGAAAGCAGAAAAGCCATCTGGAATTATAGAGTTCAGTTTAGAGGACATCTCATTAGTCCCGGGCAGCAAGTAATGTTCTAAATGGCACTGGAGGAGGAAAGAACAGTTTGGATCAAATTTGTGAACTAATAGTACCTGATGACTATTTAGATATTTAGATTGATGAAGAAATAGGAATCAGATGTTCCTGAGGATTTAATGAGATATCGTATGCAATGCAAATGTCTCAATACCTGGCTTATAGCACCTAAGCAATAAATGGTAGCTATTATTACTATTCTGTGTGATATGGAGTGGTGTTGCCACTAAAGAAACAGGGATTCTTATAAATAGAAAAAACAAACAAATAATCTAGTAAAAAATTAGGCAAAGAAAAATGGCTACCATTTATTTCATGCTCACTATGTGCCAGGCATTTTCAGTACTCCGTCTGCGTTATCTCATTTTATCCTCACAGCAGCCCTAGGGAGTATGTAAACATATCATTCCTTTTTTTTATAGGAGAAAACAGTGGAGGTGAGAAAAAGGAAGGCAGTTTTCCTAAGTTTACTCGGCCAATAAGTGGATGGACAGATTCCATGTCCTGAGCACACAAAAGAACATGACAAGGCACCAAGAAACATTTGAAAAATAAAAAAGTTTAGCCTCACTAGCAATCAAAGACACACAAATTATAATTAGACACCATATTTCATCTCCAAATTTCAAACATTGAAAAAAGATAAGATGTGGTTTAGAGTAGTAGTTATTCTTGAACACTGCTGATAAAGAGTTTAGATTCAAACATTTTAAAGAGCAATTTGATGATTTGCATCAAAAGTCTTAAAAATGTAAATGCCTTTGAACCAGTAGTTTTACTTCTGAGGAAATAATTAGGATATGTACAAAGATTAAGCAATATAGATCATTTTTGTATATTATTTATATCATAAGACAAAATTAATTTAGTATTCATGAGTAGCAAATTAAATGAATTCATAGAATGTACTATGATGCAGCAATTAAAGCTAGTAGTAGAAAAATAAGTAATTATATAGGAAAAATATTCACAATGCTGTTAATGCAAAAAACATATTATGAAGATTGTGTGTAGTATAATCCCAGGTGACTTTTCTGGGTAGATACACATTATAAAAAGATGAGAAAGACATATTCCAAAATGTTCCTAGTGGTTATTGAGATAACCACTGGATAGTGAAATTTTCTGTAATTTTTATTTCTTGTTGGTGCCTTTTTGTTTTCTAAAACTCTTACAGTGAATATTTATTACATTTATAAAAAGAAAAAATATCCTAAACCCTTGAATAAATGTTTTAAAATAGTGAAATCAGAAAGATGATGTTATAAAATTAACTAGCAAGTTTGGTTCATCCAGGAGAAAATGGCAGACAAGAGAAGCCCAGAGAGTAGGTCCAGGGCTAGGGGTGGGACTGGGGTTGGGGCTGGCAGGGAGGGGAGGGAGGCAGGCCAGGCCAGCAGGTTCAGAAAAAAACTACAACTTCTTAGCAGAACCCAGAAAGAAGAGGGCTAAGGATGTCAGGGAGTGGGAGAAGCCACAGGAGACAGTAACTTGCCTAAGGAGTTGTCAGGTGAGGGGAGGAAATCAATAAATGAGTATTACCTAACAAAGGGGAAGAGCAAGTTTCTTCTGAAGGAGACATCTCAGATGGTCACACACTGGAAAGGAGTTAAGGGGCATGAGGGTGGGAAGATGCTATTCCGCCCAGCAATTAACAGGCCACTGGTCACTCTGGAAAGCTCAGTTTCTGTGGACCTATAAAGGCAGGAGCCGGACTGCAGGTATGAGGAGAGTATGGTTGATGTTAAGTGGAGATGAGCAGAGGAGACTGGGCTTCATGCTGACAATCCTGAAGCTTCCCACTCTTCATTTGCTTGATTCGCTTTTAGCATTAGTGCATTTAAATCAGGGCAGTTTCCACTTTTGCCTTATTGGCTAGGACCTTTTAGTGAACTCTTCATTTTATCAAAGGCCTTTTCTGTAGAAAAGGTAAGTTCCAGTAAGAATATTTTGAGTTTACTTAGTAATTAATACACTCTGCTTCTGTAATTGCTGTAAATGAGGACATCTACATTGTCTTACTCCAAATATGTGGCGGTCCAGGAATGTTTTAATATTTTCTCTGAATGTAGTCTGTGAAGAGGACTGGACTGCCTGGACTACCTGGATATAGGAAGGCCATGCTTCTGGGTCTCTGAAGAAAGTTTTTTTTTAAAAAAACCCAAAACCAGTAAAACCAACTTAAATTAATCCGCTTATTTTTATTTATGTTTATAGTTAGAAAGTATGCGTACGACTGTCCTGGTGGTATTAACTAGCTATGAACTGAATACTGGCTTGCCTCTTTGAGGTTGTTTCTTCCTAAAGTATGGAGGATTCCCTGCTTTGATCCCATAGCACCATCTGGTGGTTGACCTGTAAAGCTGAACTTTTGAATTTCTAGTTTTCTAAGTATAAAAAGGAAAAGACAGAAACAAAACCAAAAAACTGTTTATTAAAAACAAATATAGCCGGGCGCAGTGGCTCACGCCTGTAATCCCAGTACTTTGGGAGGCCGAGGCGGGCGGATCACTAGGTTAAGAGATCGAGACCATCCTGGCTAACATGGTGAAACCCCATCTGTACTAAAAATACAAACAATTAGCCGGGCATGGTGGCGGGCACTTGTAGTCCCAGCTACTCGGGAGGCTGAGGCAGGAGAATGGCGTGAACCCGGGAGGCGGAGCTTGCAGTGAGGCGAGATCGCGCCACTGCACTCCAGCTTGGGCAACAAAGCGAGACTCTGTCTCTCACACACACACACACACACACACACACACACAAATATATATATATAAAACTAGTAAAGAAGGGTCTATTACCCTTTAAGAATAGTTGTAATCCTCTTGTTTGTGACTACCTAATCCTCTTGTTTATGACTACCTAATTCGACTACCTAATTCTAAATTAAAAAGACAGACTAATATATATCTCAGGTTCTTTTGAATCTTAGTGTAGTACTTGATACCCAGGGCTGGAAGTGTGAGCCCATCCTGCTACAGGTGGGATGAAAAAAATCCAGACTTTCATCTGATTCCCGACATGGAAAGCCAAGCTCAGACCTTGGTAACGAAGTTACCACATCACTGAAAAGGCACCCTCTTTTTTGTAACTTTTATATATAGACATATATCTATGTGTCTTTCTTCTTTCCCTTTAGCTGAAAATTGGGCAATTCTTGGCCAAGCTTTTGGAATTGGTTCTAATCCTGGGAAATGGGCATATTTATATGTGATTCAAAGCCCACCTCTATCCTGTCCCTGGTCCCATGACCAACCTAAAATAAAACCATTTCCATAGAGCAACATAGCATGTCTATGAGTGGCAACAATGGAACTGTGAAAGTACGTGTGCTCCCCGGAGGTGGTGAGACTGGACAGAACATCTGCATGGGGTCAGTCTGTTTGTCTGCTGTTGCTTCTTGCCTGGAGACAGACAGACACCACTGTTTGTTCTTTTATTTTTGTCCAGTCTTCTCGAGCTGGGTGTGGTGGGGCATGCCTGTAGTCCCAGCTACTTGGGAGGCTGAAGCAAGAGGATCACTTGAGCCCAGGAGTTCAAGTCCAGTCTGAGCAACATAGTGAGACACTGTCTCTATAATAAATAAAGTAATATGGTAGTAATAAGCTAATCCAAAGAAAAGCAGAAAATTATGTTGATAGCGTCAGCCTATAAACAGGACCCAAACCTTAAAGCATCAGAATCAGAAAAGTTGAGGTAAGTAAAAGATTCTAGAGGTACGCCAGAAGCCGTAGAGGCTGGTTGATGTGTGTTTGATTGATTCATTCATTTCTGTGTACCCACATACCGCCCTGTTCCTCAGAGAGTTTGAGCTTCTGTGACAGAGGAAGAATAGGATTTCTGTAAAACAAAAAGGGGCTTCAAAGATGACTCAGGGCATTGTCTTGGCAGACAAGAACCTTGCCATAAAGTGACTTGTTCAAGGTCACATAAATAGTGGCATAATTGGAACTTGAACTCAGATCTGAATCTTTTCACGGAGTTCTTTTAAACATCCTATTCTCTCATCTCCCTCACTGGAAGTACAATTTAGCTTTTCGTATTTATTTATTTATTCGTTTATTTATACTTAAGTATCCTGCTTCTCTCATTGTCTTCCTCATCTTTATCTCTCAACATCTCCTCAATCCTAAGAAAAAATAAAATTGCAAAAATTGTTGTTTCCATTTTGATATGACTTTTTATTTTGACTTTATTTATTGTTATTATTATTATTATTATTATTTTGAGATGGAGTTTCACTCTTGCCACCCAGACTGGAGTGCAATGGCACCATCTCGGCTCACTGCAACCTCTGCCTCCCAGGTTCAAGCGATTTTCCTGTCTTAGCCTCCCAAGTAATTGGGATTACAGGCACCTGCCACCATGCCCAGCCAATTTTTTTTTTTTTTGTATTTTTAGTAGAGATGGGGTTTCACCATGTTGGCCAGGCTGGTCTTGAACTCCTGACCTCACGTGATCCACCTGCCTCAGCCTCCTAAAGTGCTGGGATTACAGTCGTGAGCCACCACACCTGGCCTTGACTTCATTTTTGATTGGACTGAGAATTTATGAGATTAAAAACAAAAGGATTACCTTTTCTTTAAAAAAAAAAGTATTTATTTGGTTAGGTTGTTAGCATATTAGTGTTAGGAGATATTTTATCATTTAAGCCATATTTGATATTAATGTAAGCTCTCTCTCTTTCTTCCTTTCTTTTTTAGAGACAGAGTTTTGCAATGTTGCCTAGACTGGGGTGCAGTGGCTGTTTACAGGTGTGATCACAGTACACTAGAGCCTGTAACCCCTGGGCTCAAGTGAACCTCTCTTCTCCCTCCTTTAAGCCTCCCAAGTATCTGGGACTAGTGAATTACCTTTTCTTATAATGTAACACAGCTTCTCTTGGCTCAACTGGAGGATACATCTCCAAGGGTACTTTTTAGGTCTCGGGATACGAGGCCTGACTAGCAAAAAGGAGACTATTTCCACAAATGACCAAAGAAATAATTTATATCACCTAGTGGCTATAAGAACATGTCCTACTGCAGGGAACCACTGCAGTTCTCACTTCAAACAACTCAAAGACAATTTCATACAGTAGAACTATTCATATGATTCAGAGAAATCAGTATTTATTCATTCAACAAGTATGTTTAGAGCACTTTCTATCTGTTGGTCACTATGTAAAGCTACTGTGGAGAAAAATATAGAAACAATATAAAATGGCTGTCTAAAGATAGACCAAATATGTTCCTTTGGTGGGAAAGATATAAATTTATAGATATTCTTAACTGGGTTTCAAAACTGGAGTTAGCTCCTAAGTCTATTTCAGGATCCAATTTGTATTTTAAAGAGGCAACTTTATAAGAATGAAGGTTTGACACCTTAGCCTTGTTTGATTTAGTAATACCACCACACCACCATCACACACACACACACACACACACACACCCCTTTCAAAAGTGTTCAGACAAAATTTTTAAATGGAAGTCAAATTAGTTTTGAAACGAGAATATCTGAGATTCCTTGAGATGATTATTAACATAAGGCTAAGAAACACTTTATAGGTTCTGTTATAACTTACTGTTATCAACTCTACAAATTCTATTAGATGTCAATGAATTGCCTTTTACTTCAAATAAATACAAATTTTTTCCAAGACAATGCAAAGCATAAAATCATGCTTCCAAGTTAGCATAGTTAAACCAGTCCATAAAGACAGCTGTCTCTCCTCTCCTCAGATATCCCTCTTAGTAATGTTTTACAGGTTTGTTTTCAAAATGCTGAGACCCAAGATACTTTCCCTGGTATTTAATCTGATTCTCCATGCACTCCTTTAAGAGTATTTAATTACCTGTTATTTAATCTGATTCTCAATACACTCCATTGCCTCTCCCCTGCTTTCCTATTCTCAGAGAATAGCTGACAAGTTTTACAACACTTGTGTATATTAAACTGTTATTGGGCTTTTCCTCATCTCTCAATTCTTCAGGTTATCCCAGTGTTCCTTTGTAAAACTTCGTCATGAGACTTATTGCCTCTGTCTTTAAGCCATCCTTAGGACTCTTTCTAGGTCATTGTTAGGAAACTTCAATCATTATATCTTCATATTGCAAGGCCATATTCTCACCAAGGCAGGAATGATGTTACATATGGTAGAGAGATTAATTTACAGTACCTAACCACAAGCTCCTCTTTTCAGTGGCAGCAGCAGATTTGCTTACCCATTTATAATAGCAGATGCCTGCCAGTGCCCCAACTTGTTTATTTTTGTGTGAAAACTAGCGAGTTCCCGGTGACTGTGTTTCAGAAAAAGTATCTAATATAAACTCTTTTATCTTCTGGTAACGACACCTTCACCCAGTGCTGATTTTGATGCTTATTGAAGATAGTTCTTTAGTGGAATTTCAAAGATGGGGATTGCTGTACTTTTCAGTGCTTTGTAATAGCAATGATAGGAAAAAGGGGTGGCGGCAGGGGAGGGGGTTGGTATTCCAAAGCCCCTATCTTTACCAACAGCTCCTTCCCCACTTTTGGAAGCGATTTGGAAACTCATATTTTTTCAATCTTCCAAAACATACCATGCAAAGAGGACAAAGATGAAACCTCAAACTTCGCCCTCTGTGTAGATTACTGCCCTAAGCATCATTTACACTGAATTCAAGAGCTAGCAGTTAAACATTAGTCACATTATTAGTCAAATCAGTGTATTTTTATAAAAATGTGGCCCCCAAATCCCTGCCTTGAGCCCCCAATTTGTAAGTGTTGGATATATTTTGATGTAAAATTTGAATGTTTCTTCTCTTTGATTCATGTGAAATGTGAACTATTCTTTATACCGTTTCATGGCTGCAGAGAACTTGTAGTACTGCTCCCTTTTATTCGATTATCAGTTGATGGTTTTGAAGTATTTTGATTTTATGTAATCTTCTCTTTCTAAAAATTTATTATAATATTGTTTTTTGTACGTCCTCTTGCAGCCTGTCACATATTGGAATGCCACAATGGAATGGCCCAAGACGTCATAAATACCATAGGGCAGGCTTTTGAACTCCGGTTTAAACAGTACTTGAAAAATCCTTCTTTAGATACGTCTTGTGAAAGGTCAGCCAAGAGTTTTATAATAATTTGACAATATGTGTATATATATATATATGTGTGCAGTTTTCTGTATATATTTATTTGTGTGTGTATATAACATTCATGTGGCATTTTAAAATGAACTAATCAAATTAGTAATTTTTTTCTTATAAATAGACACAGTCTCAGTACAAAATAATATTTTCCTTCCATTCACATTTATCTAGTTATATCCTCTTGCTTTATAACAAGATCAAAAGAGTAGATCCCTTCTCACTAAAAGTAAGAAGAGATTATCTCTGTTATTCTAGCACTATAAAGAGCTTTGAATTAGTGAATTGAAATCAAAATAATAAACATCAATAAACTTCTTAGATTTGATTCAACCCCAGATCCTTTGCATATCAGTTAAAAAAAAAAAACAGCAAGAACAAAGAACAAAATAAGAATTAAATGTCTCTTGTAGGAATTCCTGTCAGTTGGTTTGCGACGTAAATAGATAGGCTCCAGCTAAACTGTGGTTGGAGTGGAACATGATGGGACCCAAGAATTTGGTTGTTCTAAGGCACAGAAAGTCTGCAATGAAAGCTGAACCCTTTCAGGCCTGTCAGACTCCACCAAGTGTGGAATGCAGTGATGCCTCTGGCTCACACAATTCATGCCGGAGAAACAAAACTCTTAGGTACTTCAAAATGCATTTTCCTCTGGTTTGTCACTCTGTGTATCAACAAATACTCAGTTTGGAGATCTCCTTTTATGATGTAGTCTAGGGTAGCAAAGGAGAGGCGGTTACCAGGAGGCCTTGATGCTGAATTTTTCCCAGGATAGCACTTCTGTCTTAGTGCTATAATTTTATTGGCATGTAATGAACCCAACAAAACTGTGTGAGTTGTCAGTTGAATCAGTTCAATCCAAATAGACTTGATTTATTCTTTTTTTTTTTTTCTGTAAGAAACTATCCCTGATTCCAATTTGGAAGAAAAGTCTGTTTGTTTGTTTGTTTGTCTTGCCCTGTTTCAATTTTTAAAACAATTCCATGTTTATATAAATCTACCCACTTACCACATATGGTTCTAATATTTCTTTATTAATCCCATATACCCCTCCAGTTCTGTGCAGACAAGATAGCTGGCCATAGCTCTCTTATTTTTTTTTTTTTCATCTTGGATTAATAAACTGGGACAGGCCCTGTACCCAAAGAACAGTATTTAAATTTTATGTGGGCAAAACATTTCCAAAATGGAACAATCAAAGTGTGCTGGAGATACTCAAGAATACTTTGTATTTTTATAATCTTATAACAAAAATGTCTTACATTTAGGGAGTTCATATATTGTTATTATCATTGTTTTTATCACTGGAGGAGACACAGAAGCATCCCTTTGGCACTTTCTATTGGCTTACCCCATTTTGTCTACAGAAAGCTAAACAACTCAACCATCTGACTGCTTCACCCAGATGTTTAACATCACTTAAGCACAGCTATAAACTGAAAACATGAATGCAAAGTTTTTCAGGATGATTTGCTTGGTTCCGATCCCCTTGCATCCCTTACAGTATTTGAATTTTCGCCCAGCCTTTTGAGGATTCTTTTTTCCTTTGCAGTGAGGAGGTGCATATTGAGAGCCATGCCGAGGAGAGAGAAGATCATGAATATTACAATGAAATTCCAGGGAAGCAGCCACCAGTAGGTGGTGTTTCCGACATGCGGATCAAAGTTCAAGCCACGGAACAAATGGCTTACTGCCCCATACGGTGTGAAAAGTTGTGCTATTTGGTATGTAATGTTTTATTGTTATTGGACCCAGCAGTGCAATTCTGCCCTTATCACTAGAGCCTTTACTTTGAGGATTTCCAAATGCTAATTTAGAGAAAGTCCTGTCTTCCTCAAATATAGAGCCGGAGAGTGAATAACTGTCAGAGGCTGCACTAGATCATTTTTACTCCTAATCCCCCAATTGTAGCCTCAGCCGATGATCTCATATCTCGCTTCACTGGAAGACTGAGGTGATCCAACATGTTATCCTCAGCTTCACCCCTCCACAGCTCTAAGTCTGCCCAGGTTCTCCTTGCTTCTCTTCCTTAGCAACTATCTCCAAAGCTAATCTTTTCCCTGTGCTTCTCATCCAATCCTCTCCTGCCAACTCTGTGTCCTAGTTCTGTCCAGTAACCTCTGTCTCAGTCTTCGCTCTTTCTCTATTGGTTCCTTCTGCCTGCAAAAAACTTGGACTCCCTCAACCCAACCTAATAATGTTCCACCTCCTTGTCATCTTCCTTTCACCCACAAACTTCTAGAAAGCATCGTCTCTGTCTTTGTGTTAACATGTGTACTATACTGGAAGATCTGAGCTCGGCTTGACAACTTGATGGAAGTTACTTTTACAATAGTCACCAGTGGTTTAATTGCTAAATCTATTCTTCAGTATTCTGTGTCTGTTTATAATGTTTGACCCCTCTTCTTTGTTGTTGTTTTTATTTTTATAATTTCAACTTTTATTTTATTTTATTTCAGTTTTAATTTTCTTTCTTTCCACCTTTTATTTTAGGCTCAAGGGGTCCATGTGCAGGTTTGTTAATAAGGGTAAATTGTTTGTCATGGGGGTTTGGCATACAGATAATTTTGTCACCCAGCATAATACCTGGTAGGTAGTTTTTAAATCCTCACCCTCCTCCCACCCTTCACCCTCACATAGGCCCCCGTGTGTCTATTGTTCCCTTCTTTGAGTCCATGGGTACTAAATTCAATCTTTAGTTTAGATTCAGGGAGTACGTGTGCACATTTGTTACATCAGTATATCGCATGATGTTGAGGTCTGAGATACAAATGATCCCATCACCCAGGTAATGAGCATAGTAACAGATAGCTTTTCAGCCTTTGCCCCCCTCTTTCCCTCCACCTTTTTGTGGTCCCCAGTGTCAATTGTTGCCATCTTTATGTCCATTGGTACCCAATATTTAGCTCCTACTTATAAATGAGAACATGTGGTATTTGGTTTTCTGTTCCTGTGTCAATTCACTTAGGATAATGGCCTCCAGCAGCATGCATGTTGTTGCAAAGGACATGACTTTATTCTTTTTTTGTGGCTGGCTGCATAGTATTCCATGGTGTATATGTACCACATTTTCTTTATCCAATCCACCATTGATGGGCACCTAGATTGATTCCATGTCTTTGCTATTGTGAATAGTGCTGCGATGAACATACGGATGCATGTGTCTTTTTGATAGAACAATTTATTTTCCTTTGGGTGTATACCCAGTAGTTAGGATTGCTGGGTCAAATGGCAGTGCTGTTTTAAGTTTTTGAGAACTCTCCAAACTGCTTTTCACAGTGACTGGACTAGTTTACATTCCTACCAACAGTGTATGAGCATTCCCCTTTCTCTGCAGCCTCGCCAGCATCTGTATTTTTGACTTTTTAATGATAGTCATTCTGACTGGTGTGAGATGGTATCTCATTGTGGTTTTGATTTGCACTTTTCTGATGATTAGCGATGTTGAGCATCTTTTCCTATATTTGTTGGCTGCTTGTATGTATTCTTTTGAGAAATGTCTGTTCATGAAATTTGCCAACTTTTTAGTGGGGTTGTTTTTTGCCTGTTGAATTAAGTTTCTTACAGATTCTACATATTAGACCTATTTGGATGCACAGTGTTTGTGAATATTTTCTCCTATTCTGTAGATTGTCTGTTTACTCTGTTGATAGTTTCTTTTGCTGTGCTTAGAAGCTCTTTAGTTAGGTCCCACTTGTCCATTTTTATTTTTGTTGCAATTGTTTTTGAGGATGTAGTCACAAATTCTTTCTGAAGGCTGATGTCCAGAATAGATTTCCTAAGTTTACTTCTAGGATTCTTACAATTTGAGGTCTTAGATTTATATATTTAATACATCTTGTATATGGTGAAAAGTAAGGGCCCAGTTTCGTTCTTTTGCGTATGGCTAGCCAGCTATCCCAGCACCACTTATTGAATAGGGAGTATTTTTCCCATTGCTTATTTTTCTCAAAGATCAAATGGCTGCAGGTGTGCACCTTTATTTCTGGGTTCTCTATTCTGTTCCATTAGTCTATGTGTGTGGTTTTGTGCCAGTACCATGCTGTTTTGGTTACTGTAGGCTTATAGTGTAGTTTGAAGTCAGATAATGTGATGCCTCTGGCTTTGTTATTTTTGCTTAGGATTGCTTTGGCTATTTGAGCTCATTTTTTGGTTCCATATGAACCATCATTTTCTGGGGAAAATGATGTTGGTGTTTTATTGGAATAGCACTGAATGTGTAGATGGCTTTGGCTAGTATGGCCATTTTTATTATATTGATTCCTCCAATCCGTAATCATGGAATGTTTTTTCATTTGTGTCATCTGTGATTTCTTTCAGCAGTGTTTTCTTTTTCTCCTTGTAGAGACTTTTAACCTCCTTAGTTAGATGTATTCCTAGGTATTTTATTTTATTATATTTTGGTGGCTATTGTAAGTCAAATTGTGTTCTTGATTTAGCTCTCAGTTTGAGTGTTATTGGTGTATAGAAATGCTACTGATTTTTGTACATTGTTTTTGTGTCCCAAAACTTTATTGAAGTTTATCAGTTCTGGGAACCTTTTGGCTGAGTCTAGTGTTTTCTAGGTATAGAATCATATAGTCAGTGAAGAAAAATAGACTTATTCTTTTCCTATTTGTATGTTTTTTATCTCTTTCTCTTGCCTGATTGCTATGGCTAAGACTTCCACCTCTTAATTTTTTTATTTTTTTTTATTTTATTTATTTATTTATTTATTTATTTATTTATTTATTTATTTTTTGAGATAGAGTCTCACTCTGTCACCCAGGCTGGAGTGCAGTGGCGTGATCTCGGCTTACTGCAACCTCCGCCTCCCAGGTTCAAGTGATTCTCCTGCCTCAGCCTCCCAAGGAGCTGGGATTACAGGTGCATGCCACCATGCCCAGCTAATTTTTGTATTTTTAGTAGAGACAGGGTTTCGCCATGTTGGTCAGGCTGGTCTCAAACTCCTGACCTCAGGTAATCTGCCTGCCTCGACATCCCAAAATTGCTGAGATTACAAGCGTGAGCCACCACACCTGGCCCTACCTCTTATTTTTTGAGACCTCTTCTGTAAGCTTCCAAAACATTTCCACCTTATCATTCTCTTTCTGCATCTCTAGTCGCTGCTGTCCTTTCATTTTTTCACATTTTCCAACATTTTATTATGAGTATTTTTAAACGTATAGACTATTTGAAAGAATTATGCCGTGAATACTCACAAACTCACCATCTCAGTTCTACAATTAACATTTTATTATATTTGCTTTATTACATATATAGCTGATTATCATCCATTGATCCATCTTATCTTTGATATGTTTCAAAGTAAGTCGTACCTTTTTACATTATCATTTATTTCATCTCCTCCAATAAAAACACAAGCCCTGCGATACCACCACGTTAGCACTCTCCCAGGCTCTACCCTTGGCCTTTATCTTGCTTCTGGCAGGCCACCTGTGTACACACTTTCTCTAACTTCTCTGTCTTTGGCTCTTATGTATCTCTGTAGCTGTAATGCCGCATTGCGCTACATTGCTTACCTACATCAAGGGTGAACTCAGCATTTTCTCCCTGACTCCAAACTTGATTCCTCTACTGATTTACTCATGTTTGTTAATGGCACTGACAATCTTTCATTAATCTACAATCTTCTGTTTTTCTCACACTTTGGGCCCCATATAAGTTCAGTCTTTAAGACCTAGGATTCTACCATGAAAATATTTTTTGAGTCTATCCAAACTTTTCCACTTCTACTGCCTCTTTCTAAGTACTGGTCCTCACTTGCCTAGATGATTCTGAAAGACCCTTTCCTGACTCCAATCTCATTCCCTCAAACCCTCCTGCACAGTGCTGCTAAACTAATCTTTCCAAAGACACTGCCCATCTCAAAGGCATCAAGCGGATCCCTCCCCCTGGTATATTGCTGATGAGATTTTATGTACAGGGATGATCAAAGCTCTCTGGATGAGATTTTTAAGGGTGAGACGTGAGCCTGGCACAAACCTGAGTAGAGTAGAGATCCAATCTACCAATTCAAAGTTAAATAGAAGTTGGCTACATGGCCAATGTTTGTAGCAATGTCCTGAAAATCACTTTCTGGCTGAGACTTGGATTGAGTTCTGGAATGCGACTTCTCAAGCAGAAGCAGTAACCCTCAGGACACAGGACACTGGTAGCCTTTAGAATCCCTCAGCTCAATCAGAACCAACTCTGCAGCTCCAAGGCGATGAACTATGAAGAGTGTACACTGTTCACCCAAAATATCAGTTTACTTTTCTTACTTGTCAAACATTTCCTGTGTCAGAAAGTGAAGTCTGCTATATTCTTCTGGGAGTATTATTAATTTTTTCTTTTAAGTTTATGAATGTGTACTATGTTTGTAAATGTTTCATAATTTGTTGTTCATGCAGCCTGGAAACTCCAAGTGCAGCAGTGTATATGAGAACTGTTTAGAACAAAGCAGGGCAATAGGTAGGTACAATGCCCTTCTCCATCTGCCACCCTCCTTATTCCTTGTAAGTCCTATGGACATGTGTGGCCCTTGCTCTTAAATACTTCATTGAAAAGTCAGGTATCTACCACTAAACACACAATCCTTTGGCTGTAGTCTTCTCAGAGAGGCCCACAATGTTGCATATGTGTCACTAGGAAGGCTCATGGTTCTCCCTTGCTCTTGTGCGATCTGCCATGCTGATGGTTTTGCTTTATGGAGTCTTTTACTGCCTTGACATCATGAAAGCTCTCTCTCTGGAAAGGTGCTTTCTCTGCTTGAAACCCAAGGGAGTTCTACTTCAAAGATCAGGAGTAAGCGAATGTGAAAATTGATGCCTGTCAGATCCTTTAGGATTAAGATAAAACCTTTATTCTGGCATGGCACAGGGAACAAAAGGATGTCTGAAATGTGATAGTCTCAATTAGGAGCTTGTTCACCCCATACTTGCCAGAGTATTAAATGTTTTATTACTGCATGTGATCATTGATGTTGGACAAAACGTTTCCACAGCATCAACTATCAGATTGGAAATATATTTTAATTAAAACAAATTATACTGTGAGTTAGTCATTTTTATTCCTATTACTTGTTGAGCATATTTATTTCTTCAGGAAGGAAAGTTTTACAGTTTTAAAGGGGGAGATGACTGAACTGTGTAAATAATGCAGTGGAGAATAGAGATGGATAACCATATTTAAGAACTCAAACTAAATTAGCAGGAACTTGCCATCTACAAGACAGTCACTTCCAAGGATACTTTTTTATTTCTTATGGAATTGCACCAATGTAATATATTAATTTTATTATTTTTATATCATGAAGGATATATGAAGATTTATTCTTTCTGGTATAGGTATGATTACCACCTTCCTCTATCTTATAAACAGAGTAGTGAACTAAGGCAGAATTTTATTTTATTTTTATTTATTTATTTTTTTGAGACAGAGTCTCACTCTGTGGCTCAGGCTGGAGTGCAATGGCGCAATCTCGGCTCACTGCAACCTCAGCCTCCTGGATTCAAGCAATTCTCCTGCCTCAGCCTCCTGAGTAGCTGAGATTACAGGCATCCGCCACCATGCCCAGCTAATTTTTGTATTTTTAGTAGAAATGGGGTTTCGCCATGTTGGTCAACCTGGTTTCAAACTCCTGACTTCAAGTGATCCGCCTCCTTTGGCCTCCCAAAGTGCTGGGATCACAGGCGTGAGCCACATGCCAGGGCTAAGGCAGTATTTTAAGTTCTGTAAAAGCATGCCTTCTTATGATAGAAATTAAAATTCCATGCCATTCTTTAAAGTTATTTAAAATTCCAAACCAATCTTTAATAACATTACTAAACAAATTAAATTAATGGTAAGTATGAATCTCTTAAAAGTTACGCTTTCTGGCAGCCATACTTCCTTCCTCTCTCCTTTCCCTCATCCTAGAGGTTCTTAACCTAAGGATTTAATAGTCAGGAATGTATCACACATGCCTTGTGGTATTGCAACCGTGTTCTCCCCTGTACTGAAGCTCATTTGGAAATACCTCCATGTCCTATTTTATCTCATGTATATATTCTTAATTTATTCAACTCTTTATTTAATGACTACTTATTGAGGACTTCCCATGGGTCAGGCACTGTGCTAGGTGCTAGAGCTAGAGACACAACTGGCACTCTTGTAGTTTGCAGTTTAGCCAGGAAGACACACCTTAAACAAATGCCTACAAGTATGATGAGTGCTTCAAAGCACAAGATGCTATGGGAAGAAATAATGGGAAAACCTAACTTAATCTAGGGGGCTGTAGAGGCTCTCTCTAAGGAAGTGACAATCAAACCAAGGCCTGAAGGATGAGTGGGAATTATCCAGGCACAGAGAGGGAGGTAGGAAGCAAGTAGGAAAGGGACATAGGGAGACAGGAAGAGAGAGCAGGGGAAAGAGAGAGAGAGAGGAAAAAAAAAAAAAATGGACACCAGAACTAAGCGTGCCAAGACCAGTTCCCAGATCACTGGGACAGAGAGCGAGCTCAGGAGTAAAGAGAGAAGGATGAGTGTCAAACCTACAGCAGTGTCCTAAGGATCTTCATAATGTTCAGTCCTGCCCAAATACCTCCCTTCCCAGCTTGTTTCCCTCCTCTCCATTAAATAGTCAGCATAGCCACATCCGTCCTGTCCTCAATAACCTAGCTTCTGAAGGGAACTCACTGAATGAAAGTCTAGAAATGGACATTTCTAGAATTATGTTGAATGGGCTAAATCACAATACTACCCCTAGAAAAAAGGGACATGGCTTCCCTTCTTTTTTCCCCCCAAGAGTTCTCAACTTGATTAATTAAAAAAAATTATTAAAACACCCATCTCTAAAAACATAAATTTATGAAGGAATTAATGGATATGAAAGTATTTCAACATTTATTCAAGATTTTTCTTTTTGTAAGTGTAGTCTTGCCATATAATTTATTGTTTCAGATTATCTTAGTTTTTTTCTTCTTTAAACCAACAAACAATATAATCCCTTATTCTTATTTACATATATATTTCCCTAAGCCACTATAAGAAGATCCAAACACATTAACAAACTTAAAAGTTTGTCTGGAGCCTGGGATATATTTTTATAGAATTAATCCTAGCCATGATGGTTGACTCTTAGACAAGTATACTATATTCTACTATTCTGGTTTGCCTATATTGAAGCTTAAATGTATATTTTGTAATGACAGATAAAACAATAGAAAGTTCTATTGCATACTACTTTTCTTAATGGTGGCTCTAAGGTAATGATTGTAACTGGGAAATTCAGAATCTTGAGGAGGTGAGATGGTGTTTGCAGTTAAGAGAAGTCCTCCGCCTAGATACTTTGCTCCCCCGTAAATCATTGAATTACAACATCGTTTCCATAAAAACGCCATTTCTGAGTTCCAGTGAGGAACCAGAATGCTCAGAGGCTATATCTCCAAACCTTAACTAGTAAAACCATGGTGGGATAGAAGGGCTCAACCCATGTCCCAGTGGCCATGACACGTAAGGTCTCCCTCCTACTATGGCAGGAGGAAGTTTCCTACTACAGTGTCATTTTATCCCTAGGCACCTATAAATCAGGTAATCCTACCTTGAGACCTGTCTGTGATTACTTGGGCATATGTTTTTTTGTTTGTTTGTTTTTTGTTTTTTTTTTAGACGGAATTCCCCTCTTGTTGCCCAGGCTGGAGTGCAATGGCTCCATCTCAGCTCACTGCAACCTCTGCCTCCCGGGTCCAAGCGATTCTCGTGCCTCAGCCTCCCGAGTAGCTGGGATTACAGGCATGCGCCACCATGCCCGGCTAATTTTGTGTTTTTAATAGAGATGGGGTGTCTCCATGTTGGTCAGGTTGGTCTCGAACTCCCAACCTCAGGTGATCCGCCCGCCTTGGCCTCCCAAAGTGCTGGGATTACAGGCGTGACCCACTGCGCTTGGCCTACTTGGGCATATGTTTTTAAAGTAATCCAAAATTCTTTACCAATGAGTAATTTAAGAACAGTTGCCAGAATAGGAAATATGTAGTTTTTGTGGCTTTTCCCAGAGATTCATGTATAGGCATTTGAGAGATACCTACAGAAATATTTTCAATAACCTCCCAAGACATTCATTTATTCAAATATTGACTTCAAACTTGAATTCCAGTGTATTATAAATACTGCAGTAGCCTCTGGCTGTTGAAAGAGTTAATTCTATGTATCACTAGACATAGAAAAGATTCTTATCCTTCATACTTGTGGAAAAACTCCCTCATGGAAAACAATAATTAGCGAAATAGAATAATGTTTCCCTGACCTTCCAGTTAAAATTGAAATGTTGATATTTTTAATCAAAAAGACATTACGTTCCCACAAACCCTAAGGGCTTACACTTTGAAATGTTGTTACTTACAGTGTATACACTGTGTATATATTTATTTTCCTCTACAAATCTTCTCTTAGGAAAGTTGGATAGGGTCTTGGAGTAATACTTGGCACATAGAACTTTTGGAAGGCATACTAGCTGGCACGTGTGTCTAAGCCCTTGTGAACCATACACTTCAGCCTAGAATGATTTTAAATTTGGGTCTGGGGTGGGCTTTTTTTTTTTTTAATTTAAGGCAACATTACCAACTTAAATATGATGGCACATATGAAAAAGAAAGGGATGGCAGTTTCTTTCTTTTTTTTCAGTACGCTATTGTGCACTTAAAGGTGGCAGTTTTCAAGAGAGGCTGCACATGAACACTGATGCTTTTGGTGTCATCCTACAGGATGGTAAAATTGACGTGGTTAGCTCAGGCTAACGCTTTGTGAGGGGCAGATGCGTTAGCACCCTGTGCTGTGGGTTGATCCAGAGTCTTCAAAACGTGGTGGGGTTAAATATGCCAACAAAGGAAGATTGGATAGACATGCAGTTATTTGTCCAGTCAGCTGATAAACATTTTTCTTTTGAGCACGAGCTTCATCCCAAGCACTGAAGGTGCAGAAGATACACAGACTAGATGGATTCTAGTCGTTCCTCAAGGACACGAGGAATTTGCAGTCTCCAGGGGAAGACAGAAGTAAACAGATTCTTGCAGTATATCATGAAGTGGCACCATGAATTCAGGGGAAGGCGTCCTGAAAAAGATGGTTTCAGAGCAGAATCTTAAAGGACAAATAAGAATTAGATAAAGAAAAGGAGGGGGAGGATATTGCAGTAAGAGATAAGCATCATGTATGGAGGCCCAGCATCAATGACTAAGTAATAACTGAGCATCAGTGGGAACTATTTATCGAATACCTGCTATAAGGCAGGCACTATGCGCAGTGTCTCACCAACATTATTTCACTTAGTTCTCACAACAGTATTTTAAGCCAGGCACCCACATTTTACAGATATGAAAACTGAGTCTTACAGAGGTTAATTAACTCATCCCAGACCACTCAGATAGTAAGAGATACCATAGGGATTTGAACTCAGGTCCATATGAATTTAAAAGCTGACCTCTAGCCAGGCCCGGTAGCTCACACCTGTAATCGCAATGATTCTGGAGGCTGAGGCAGGAGAATGGCGTAAACCCGGGAGGCGGAGCTTGCAGTGAGCTGAGATCTGGCCATCGCACTCCAGCCTGGGCGACAGAGCGAGACTCCGTCTCAAAAAAAAAAAAAAAAAAAAAAAAAGAAAACTGACTTAGCCACTTTCAAGCACTTTTGATTTTATTTCACTTTCAGTAAATTTTTATGAGCAGGCATTCCTACATAAATGGTTATTTAATAATGTATAAGTTGTATACACATGTGCTAATATATTAATATGCATATATCATAAAACACAAATATAGGAAAATTTAAAGTTAGAGTAGATGATAAATAAACATTTTTTACAAAGACTTGCTAATTACAACAGCTGGATGTTATCATTAGATAATATCTCAAGGTCTAGTATGCATTTAGAGCATTTATTGAAAAAGAAAATAGATTTAATTCCTGATAATTTGAACATTTGAGGGGCCAAAGCTCTGATCTGATTAGATCATTCTTGTTTATAAGCTTGTAATGCAGCTAAGGAGGAGCTTGCACTAAAAGAATTATCCTTAATCCTTCATTTCTTTGCAGTAATTTTTTAGCCACTTTCCATTTGTAAAAGCAAGTTTAGTTTAAACTAGATAATATAACTTATAAATCCACTTAAGCAAATGGAAACTGTCTTATATGTGGCAAAATGGACAAAACAAATGAGGCACCCTGTCAACTCCTCCCTCTGTAGAAACCTCACTCCTGTTTTAGGATACCCCACATACGGAGCATGGCACATTTCAAGATGACTTGTCACAGCTGACAGACAAGGAGTAAAGGAGAAGCAGGTGGTAAGACTGCAGACTTCTGACTGGGCTTCTCCTGCTTGGTGTATTCTTAGTTTCCATACTATGAGTTACAAGTATCATAGCATTATTCATCCTGATGTGAAATTCAATATGTGGTTGGTCCTTGGACCACACTGAAAAGGTTTAATGACTAAAGCAATAGAAGGACTAATGTTGTCTTTCATTATGGCAAAGGAATGTCACTAGTTCAGGTGCAGCCTCATGATGACCCTGAGCACAGCTGGCTAGCTATATGGCTAGCACATATTCTGTTTAACTAAATAATAGAATAGAACATAAATAATAGAATGAATTACTCACGTGATATGGACTTTGGAGGTTGTATTCATCTGGTTTTATGCTGCTAATAAAGACATACCCAAGACTGGGTAATTTATAAAGGAAAGAGGTTTAATGGACTCACAGTTCCACATGGCTGCAGAGGCCTCATAATCATGGCAGAAGGCAAAGGAGAAGCAAAGGCACATCTTACATGGCAGCATGCAAAACATCTTGTGCAGGAGAACTCCCATTTGTAAAACCATCAGATCTGAGACTCATTCAGTACGAGGAGAACAGTATAGGTAAAACTGCCCCCATGATTCAGTTATCTCCACCTGACCCTGCCCTTGACACGTGAAGATTATTACAATTCAAGGTGAGATTTGGGTGGGGACACAGCCAAGCCATATCAGAGGTGTAGTGAAAACTGCTAGGAAAGCAGAGATCTAGTCTGGTCTGGAAGGTCAGGGAAGGCCTTCCTAAAGAAAGAGATGTTTAAGTTAACATCTGAAGAATGACGGTGATGGAGAAAAGGAGGCAAGAACATGTTGATTAGAGGTGACAGCCTTTCAATGTGAGATCATACTGCAGGAAAGCCAGTGTGATCCCAGACAGAGGCTGGGGAGGAGAGAGGAAAAAGGGTAGCTGGGTAGACACAGCAGGGCCTACAGCTTGTTAAAGAGCATGGGAAGCAATTGAAGAGATACATGAAACTTCTGAGAAATATGACCGGATTTGCAGTTTTCAGAAGATTATTTGGGCTACAATGTGTAGAATAGAATGGAAGGGGAGAGGACAGATTAATAGAGGAGGAGGAGATAACCTGAGGCTTGAGTTCTTTTCATTGAATAACAGAATTAAACATCAGCAATTGGTGCAAGGCTGAGGTTGGCAAGAGCAAACTTTGAGCATAGAGAGAAGCCAGACTTCCTACTCTTAAGAATTTTATTGTATTCATTCATTCATTTCTTATTTATAAATTAATTTAGTTCACAGGAAATAAGAATTTAAAATTAATCAGCTTTGAAAAGGAGTTTAATTATAGATATTCAAGTTCAATATGACATGTGTGTTTTCCTGATTCCTGGGCAACCCCTCTGAGCAGTGTTGAGTGTGGGTTTGTGCTGTTTGCTGAGACTATCAGCCCTCTTTCTTCCATGGCCGGTCAGTCCTCTTTGGATCTTCTTGCTTGTCTTGTCTGCTGTTGACACAATTGGTCAGCTGGGGGCTGGGCCCGAGAGGGGAAAGAAGCCCAGTGAGAGGGTGGCTTTCCCTCAGAGACTGGTACTTCTTTTGATTTTCCGGGTCAAACCTAAAAGTTAAGTGTTCAATCATTGTATAGGGTGGGGCATGGCCTTTAGGTTTCTGTCAATTCTAGACTCAAACATGATTCTATTTACTATTTACAAAGCAAAAAACATAATATATTGATCACTACTAATCACTACAGGTAATGTCCATCCAAGAGGGGTGCAGTCCCAGCGAGATACCTCATTATTGAAGCACACGTGCCGAGTGGATCTCTTCGATGACCCCTGCTACATTAACACACAGGCTCTTCAAAGTACACTTGGCTCTGCTGGAAATCAAAGCTCAGCCCAACCACTGGGGAGCCCTTGGCACTGCGGAAGTAAGTAGCTACTCACTGTCTGTATTCATTTCTTAGGGCTGTTGTAACAAATTACCACAAACAGACATTTATTCTTTCACAGTTCTGGAGGCCGGAAGTCCATAATCAAAGTGTCAGCAGAGTTGGTTCCTTCTGGGACCTCTGGAGGAGAATTCATTTTATGCATCTCTCCTAGCTTTTGGTGGCTACTGGCAATTCGTGATGTTCCTTGGCTTGTAGACACATCACTCTAATCTCTGCAACTGTCTTCATATTGACTGCCCCTGTGTCTCTATTTCTTCATCTCCCTCTTCTTCCTGTTACAGGACAACAGTCACTAGATTTAGGAGGAGATGAAATGATTGGATGAGATGAGACTAATCTCATCTCAAGATTGTTAATTTAATTACATCTGTAAAGACCCTTTTGCCAAATTAGGTCATGTTCACAGGTACCAGGGATTAGAATTTGAATTTATCTTCTTTGTTTTTTTGTTTTGTTTTGTTTTTGTTTTTGTTTTTGTTTGTTTGTTTGTTTTTGAGGCAGGGTCTGACTCTGTCACCCAGGCTGGGGTACAATGGCATGATCACAGGTCACTGCAACCTCTGCCTCCTGAGCTCAAGTGATCCTCTCATCTCAGCCTCTGGAGCAGCTGGGACTACAAACATACAACACCATGCCCAGCTAATTTTTGTATTTTTTGTAAAGACAGGGTATCATCATGTTTGCCCAGGCTGGTCTCAAACTCCTGGGCCCAAGCCATCTGCCTGCCTCAGCCTCTCAAAGCATTGGGATTACAGGCACCACCATGCCCAGCCTTGAATTTATCTTTTTGAGGGTTACTGTTTAACTAATTGTACTATCTTGCATTTCAGGGAGGCTGTTTTCTTGGTCTCATTTTCAGGTATTGAGTTATCTTTCTTTACCTCCATCCTTCACCACAGTTAATATTGATTAGAGCTTTGTGGAGTTGTTTAGGGTTTCAAGGTTTGGAAATGTTGACTTTTGAATAATTCTTTCAAATACTTTAAATTTACTTCCAACTTTTAATTTCTGCTGTGTACTTTTGCTGAAAGAAGGGCTGTCAAGGCCAGGAGATAATTTTGAATTTGTTTATTTGCATGAGTCACAGTGGCTACTGTTTCTGTTAGGGATAGCATTAATTTTATTCATTTCAAACCCCCTTAATAAGTCATCTATAAAGCACTAAAATAAGTTGGCTCCTTTCTTCACCCATGTACTGTGGGTAGAACACAATAAGACAAACATCTTTCCTGTCAAATTACTATCGGGGTAAATGCATAAACAGGAACATAAGTAAAAATAAAACAAGCCGAAAGTCTATAATCAATGGAAAAATAAGCAAACAAAAATGCTTTTCATAAAATATTGAAGCTTGTTGTGTTCAGAGATTGGCATGCTGTCAAATTTGGTTTGCTCCTATGATGGAGAACCAGTCACTGAGAAGATCCTTTTAATAGTCCGGGAGATTTCTCCAGAACTTCCAAAGACAGCTTTCCAGCTAGTGTGGCTGCAATGCAAGACAAAATTGAAAAGATTTTGTTGAGCCTGGACCTCAGCAGACCGTCTTAACTGTCTAGATGAAGAACCAGGGGTCCTCATTGTCAGCCAGGTGACAAGTGGTCCCTCTTTATGCTGACTGTCTAAGATCACTCCTGACACCCTATCCAACCAAGCTGGATTCTCTGGAAGCAGATGCTAAGATGAAGCTTGGCAGGCAGGGTCTGTAACATGATCAATATCAGGAAGCAACGGAGAGGAAGTAGGGTTAGCTGGAGTGGGAGATGGGACTACAACGCAGGCCTGACAAAGCCTCGGCCAACACCAAAAAGCCCATGTGGTCTGTCAGAGTTGTCCTATATTGGGCCCAAATGGCTGGCCCTATATAGCCCCATTTATCTCAGTCTTGGGATGTGGGCCACACCAGGAAGGTCAAACCCTGGCAGCTGAGGCAGAGACAGAAGGGCTGGTTAGCTGCAGGCTGACTGCTGACACCTGGGGCAATGGTGCTTCCTTGAAGGGAGATCTGGGTAGTGCATCTCTGTGGCTACCACAGAAGACATCTTATGTGGCGGGTGATGAGATGTGAAACAAATTTAGATTTTTGCTGTTAAGCTTACTCATCTGTGCAATGGGCAATGTCCTGTGTGGATAGGTAATGTTTGTTACAACTTTTTGGAAAAAAACCCTTTCTGGACCTTAGATTTTATAAGAGTATATTCTTGATACTTTCCATTTCATGGACTTTTCAGAGCCACACATATTATCAGAGAACTTATTTAGTGGGTGGCCCAAATTACGTGATTTGGAATTTTCTCTGATTCACAACTCCAGTTCTTTTTTAATTTAGTCTCCAAAGTTAAAATTATTCATAATCCAAGCAAAGGAATTTGCCTTTTGTCATAGGTCATTCAATAATATGAAATGGCAAAATTAATACATAACAAGATTCCTGTCATTCATTGAAAATAAATAAAGTCTGCCTTGTCCAAAATTGTAATGTCAAAATGTATTTTCTCTGACTCTAGCCTTTTTTCCCCCACCTTTCTCCCTTTCCCTGCTTTGGTGGCAACATATTTAATAATTTAGGCCTTTGGTACGATCTTGCTCTTTATTTCCTATTAGGATTTAATGTACCATAGCCCTCTTGGGCTCCTTGCTGCCCTCTTGAGATTAAATTCAACATTGCTCCCTCCAAAACAAATCCGCTCCAAAACCTTAAATTATGTTGATTTAAGAACATTTAATAAAGAGATGGGGTGAGGCTTCATGGCTTACCTGGTTAAAGCGCCTGTCTAGTAATAAAGAGATGGAGTGGGGATAGCTTTATACATACATTTTAACAAAATGTCTTAACTTCACCTTTAACCTTCCCCCATAATGGATCCTTCTGTTTTCTTCCTTCCTCCCTCAAAAATCCTCTTTAGCTTCTTTAGGCATATTTAGCCTCCTTTAGCCGGAAAAAAAAGCTTTTGATAATTCAGTATAACCAAACCAAACAAAAACACGTCCAGAGTTTCTAAATATCTTTCAGGCATGCTCATAGGGCTCCTCAGTTCATCCTGTCACACTACGAACAGAAAAAAGGTTCTGACACAGTCTTTATTCTCACCAAACATGGCACAAAAATACCATGAGTTCCGGTACTAATTTTTATTTTGATTTATTGTTAGTTTCTGTCTCAGTTGCCATAACAAATACTGCCCGCCCCCGCCCCCACCAAATGCTGTAGTGTAAAAAGGGCTGACATTTATTTATTTTACCTAAAAGCTCAAAGATTGGTGCCACGGGATTGGTAGGGTAGCTTTGTCATTCTCAACATCTGGCTTCCATCTCTGGTCCAAAGTGGCTCATCATCACATTTGCATGCAGCTAGTGGGAAAGGAGAAAAGCAAGAGGAGCACATATATATTTCTTTAAAGGACATGACCCAGAAGAGGCAGACATCATTTCTTTTTACCTGCCATTGGCAGACCATAGACATGTAGCCACACCTAGCTACAAGGAAGGCTAGAAAAATTACTCTAGCTAGGTGCCCAGCTAAACTTAGGAGTTCTGTGATGTAATGAAAGGGAGGACAGATACTGGTAGATGACTAACTATCTCTGCCACAGTACACCTATCTGCCACTCAAATATTTGTGAGCTTTTCTTTTCACATAAAACATATTTGCCCTCTCCCCAAGGAAGACATTGCAAGTACTTATACAATTACAGCATCTAAGATTAGATGAAGATCTTTATTATCTGCCAAGTTGTCTGCCACCCTCCATACCCCAAATTAATGGAGGAATAGGAATAAGATAATTGCAGTAGAAACTCACATTCACAAAAGGGAGGAATGCAACAGCATGGGACAGCAGTCACCGGTCCACAGCGATGACCAAATCTGGCCAGGCTGGAGTTCTGAAGACTACCTGAGCTGGAAGTGGAGAAAGCGATTTGCTTGGATCCTGGTTCGGCTTTATGAAAGGACTTTTGGTGTCCACTGTCATCTGTGGACCCAGACCATGCCATCTGGGTTGTTCCTGCCATTATTCTCCATGTGCACACTTAAAGTAGATATTGGAGAATGTGCCTTTCTTGGGGGCTTTGCCACTTTTACAGCCTATTTCCCACTGTGGTCATGAGAGATTAGAGTTTGCTTCAGGGGCCAGAAGCCATGGACAAGAAGGGATTGTGATTTATTTGGCCATGTAGGTTCCTTGAAAACTTAGCAGCATTCCATTTTATTAGCTTAGAGGCAGTTCTGTATGAAGCTTTCCACAATATTTCTCTATTGTCTTTTTATTGCCCAAAACATCCATAGTGATATCCCTTCTCTCTTTCCTGTTATCGATAATTTTCTCCTTTTTACTTGATCAGTCCTCTTTTAGGTTTATTAATTTTATTGATCTTTCCAGTGTGCCCAGGTTTGGGTTTAATTTTCTCTGTTGTTTTTTGTTTTCTATTTCATCGATTTCCATTTTATCTTTATTATGTTTTCATTCTACTTGCTTTGGATTAAATTTTTGCTTTTTTATCCAACAACTTTTTTTTTAAATATTGGCTTCATCGTTTTATTTTCATAATAAAATGTTTATTCCCCTTGACCTTTATAGATTATGTGAGGTTGGAAATCTAACTTAATTTTATCTATGTTTGTCAATTTTTTTTTTTTTCAGCCCAGAGGTCTTTTATTTATTTATTTTTTTAACACCTATTATGCCATGAATTCATAGGGAATAGGTTCCAGCAGCTCAGGCTCCTTCCCATTGGTTCTCACAAAGTGTGCTTCTCTGGGTGGAGCAGGCTGGCGCTTCAGTTGAACCCAGGTACCTTTCTCTTTGGCTTCTTTCTTTTTCTGATCATTTTCCTTCACGCGTTTCAGGAAGCTATCTCGGCTCTTAGAGTGCTTAATGTGCTCAATACGCACATTAATTCTCTTGGCAAGAATCTTGCCCTTAACTTGTTTGTTTACAACAATGCCAACAGCATGCTGGGTAACGTTGTAGACTCTCCCAGTTTTGCCATGGTAACACTTGTGGGGCATTCCTTTTTGAACAGTACCCATTCCCTTGATGTCTACAATATCACCTTTCTTATAGAGTCGCATGTACGTGGCCAAAGGAACAACTCCATGTTTTCTAAAAGGCCTAGAGAACATATATCGGGTGCCTCTCCTCTTTCCCTTTGTGTTCGTCATTTTGGCGAATTACTGGAAGATGGCGGTTCCGGCCGAAAGGTTGTTTGTCAATTTTCCAAACACTATTGATTGAGTAGTCTCCTTTTTTCCCTGATGCTACTTTCTATTATATCAAGCTCTTCGTATATATTTGAATTTGTTTCTGGGATCTTTATTACGTTTTTTCTATTAGGCCCCTTGCCTTTTCTCAACTAGCATCTTAATTACTATATACTAATTACTACGCCTTAGTAATGTGTCTAACAGACATTTAATTCTTTACATTACAAATAATTTTTCTCTGGGTACTATCTGAACCTCTCTCTCATTTATGCTTAACATTTCATGTTAACATCTTTTTCTACCAAATTTTCAGATACTTTGTGTAAATGAACATATTTTTCCTCTCAATGCAAATACATTTTTATTTTAGAGTTTTTATACACCCAATAATCCATACTAATAAACAGTATAGTCAATTATCATTATTCACAAATTCCATATTCGAGAATTAGCTTACTTGCTAAAATTTAGTTGTAACTCCAAAATCAATACTCATGGTCCTTTTGTGTCATGTGTGGCCATGCACAGAGCAACAAACATTTTCAGTCACCCAATGTGCACATTCTCAGCTGACAACGTTCCACTTTCTTGTTTCAGCTGTCAGTTATAATAATCCCATTATATACCTCCTTATTTTACTCTCTATTTTAGAAATTTGTCTCTATAAGCACATGATCTTCACTATTTTAAATTGCTCTATAGTATTGTATGAGTGCATCATGATTTATGTAATCAGTACCTTATTGAAGGACATACCAATTTTTCCAGTGCTTTGCTAAAATAATAATTAATACTATAAAAATTGTTTTACAGGTGCTTTTTAAAAATGGGATTCATCAGTGTGCCATCTTTACAGTTCATATTGGTTTCTTTAAATGTCTCATCCTTTCTTTCTCATTGAGATTACTTTCAATTATTTAATCCAGATTTTGCATGTTAGATTTTTTTCTCTTCCTTAAACTGTATTTTCCCTTTTAGAGGTTTTGCCTGTTAGATCCATTTGGATGTGGATAGCCATATCTATACAGTGCTTTCTTTAAGGTCTGATTGTGAACAATATGTCTTTAAGTGCCAATAGGAACTCCAAGATGATATGATTTACTTTCTTCCTTAATTCCTATCACTTTTTTATGGTTTCAATTAAATCTAGATTGGCCTTCCTTATCACTTCCTTAACCTTCACTACTTCTTCTGAGAAAATATGATTATATCAATTCAACAATTTATTAAATATTATACATAAATTATATATAAATAACCATATTTAGATTATAAGTATTATTGTCAATGTCAATGTATGCATTAGAAAAGGAGCAAGATAATGGATAATGTACCACAGTGTTAAGAGCAGTTTTATTTAGTGATGAGACCATAGGTAATTAATTTTATTTGTTTTTCTCTTTGCTAGATTTTAAAAAGCTAGTATGTGTAACTTTTAAAATTAAACAAAATAAACAAATTGTCATCTATTCTGGCAGAATCAGGTTTTCCACAAATGTTTGGATGATTGAAATCTCCCAGTGGAGTACCTTGTCCTTCTGCTAATTTGGGAAACTGTTAGGAAAACATTGTCCATTTCCTCTGGTTGGCCCATGATCCATTGCCTCTTTTCAAGATGATATAATGTCTGTTTTTCTATTGTTTTGTCTTTGTCCAAAAGCTGTTCACCATAATCTCAGAATAAACCAAAAGACATCACGCATTAAGATATGTATACCCACACACAATGCGTGTATGCATTCCTCCCACACTCACACGCTTTTTCACACACACAAACACACACATAGCGACTCATTAGAAGTTATCCATTGTGCCTGAAAGCAGGCAGCACTAAGGCCAGTTACAAGTATTATTCATCAAATCTGCATACATTTTGTCAGGCTATATCTGGCAACAATAGAAATATTTGATTTTAGAAGAGAATGTTTCCAGCCATTAGATTTAGATTAATGATACTTTTTAAAAGATCTGTTTGTGAATACTACATTATAACTGTGTGCAGAAAGAAGCCCTCAAGTAGGGACAAAACTGTAACATATTAATAGAATTGAATTACGACTACAGGACACTGGTTGCCTACACCAGTGACTTCATGGGATGATCATGTGTAAATTGTAGTCATACAAACTCATAGTCAAGAGAATTTCTTATTTGCAAGACCCTTACCTAAGGACACATAAACACTTCTTTGAGTTTATAAAGATAAAGACTGGTTTCTATTTAAAAGACCCTTTGTGTTTAAAAAAAACAAAAAACAAAGTCTAGTTTCTATGGTTATTTTCCTGGTAAATTTGCCTTATTAAACACACAAGTTTCAGACATAAGAACCTGGTTTCAGACATAAGAATTTGACGTCATTACTTTTGGAGATGCTGAAGGCTAACCCAAATAAGATAGCCTAGGTACCTGCTAGGGATCTTTGTGGATACTACTGAAGTAGAGTGGCTAGATTCTACTAAAAGAAAGATTTTCACATCCAAGGCAAGGGCCTTAGAGTTTAGTAATTAAGAATCTAGGCTTTGGAGTCAGATGACCTTGTTTCGAATTTCAGATCTACAGCTATTAGCAGTGTAAATTTAAGTCCCTGAATCTTCCTTTTTGTTTGTTTGAGGCACGGTCTCACTGTCGCCCAGGGTGGAGTGCAGTGGTTCGATCTTGGCTCATTGCAACCTCTGCCTCCCTGGTTCAAGCGATTCTCTTGCCTCGTGGCACGTGCCATGTGCCCCGTGGCATGTGCCTCTATGCCTGGCTTTTTTTTTTTTTTTTTTTTGTATTTTTTGTAGAGACCGGGTTTCACCATGTTTCCCAGGCTGGTCTCGAACTCCTGAGCTCAGGTAATCCACCTGCCTCGGCCTCCCAAAGTGCTGGGATAACAGGCATGAGCCATCCTGTCTGGCCACCCTTTCTAAAGATTCATTTCCTTGCCTGTCTAATTTTGAGAGTTAAACAACATAATGTATGTAAAGCATTTAGCAGTTTTTTTTTTTTTTTTTTTTTTTTTGAGACGGAGTCTCGCTCTGTCGCCCGGACTGGAGTGCAGTGGCCGGATCTCAGCTCACTGCAAGCTCCGCCTCCCGGGTTTACGCCATTCTCCTGCCTCAGCCTCCTGAGTAGCTGGGACTACAGGCGCCCGCCACCTCGCCCGGCTAGTTTTTTTTTGTATTTTTTAGTAGAGACGGGGTTTCACCGTGTTAGCTAGGATGGTCTCGATCTCCTGACCTCGTGATTCGCCCGTCTTGGCCTCCCACAGTGCTGGGATTACAGGCTTGAGCCACTGCGCCTGGCCGCATTTAGCAGTTTCTATCATACTTGATAAATGAGAACTACGTAGTAACTATTACCACTATTATGAGTGTAGATGGTACTATAAACTGCTAATTGGAGGTCCCTTCCCATCCCCAGTGCTCTCAACTCTGGATAACACTTAGTAGGCAGCACCTTGGGGAGCTGCCTTGGGCTATTCCTCCCTGATGATTTGTCTTCTTTTACCTCATCAACTCTTTTTGTCCAGACAGGTGAATGACACAAACAACAAAATTGTCCTTCAGTAGGAATGCTGTGAGGTTTAGCAAAGTTTTGAAGTTTTGGGTCAGAAGAATGACTAGACACACATTAATAATTTGGTTTTAAAAAGGGGGGACAAGAGCTAAATGCTAAAAAGTGGAGATGGCCTAAAGTTATTATAGCTATTTTCAAAGCGTTTGGAAACATTGTAGAAATTATTTGTAATCCAGGTACAGCATAAGCCTTTTTCTCTTTCACATGCAACCCCTGGGACATAAAGAGCCTCTCTCTGCAGTTATAAAAGCAGTTCTCGTGGGTCTGTTCCATTTCCCATCTGAAAGAAAAACTCCTGCACCTGGGCAAGGCTTCCCTGGTAACAGAAGCCAAAGGCAATGTTTGGATCTACCATTACATTAAAGCCTGTTGGGAGTTCTGAAAACAAAAATCTCATTTCTTCCCAAGCAATATTATTTAGCCAATGCCTGGCACACAGTAGGACCTCAGGTTACATTTGCTGAGTGAATGAATGAATGGATAGATGAAGAGGTAACTCGATGATGTCTCTCTTTGTGTTCTGACTTCAGAAGCACCAGAAACTGTTCAGCCAGGTGCCACGGCCCAGCCTGCCAGCTCACATTCTTTGCCACACATTAAGCAGCAGCTGTGGAGTGAAGAATGCTACCATGGCAAGCTGAGCAGGAAGGCGGCAGAGAGCCTCTTGGTAAAGGATGGGGACTTTTTGGTTCGAGAGAGTGCAACATCCCCTGGCCAATATGTGCTGAGTGGACTACAGGGAGGCCAAGCAAAACATCTTCTTCTGGTGGATCCTGAAGGCAAGGTATCATTGACTTCTCGTTAGAGGTTTCACAGGATGTTGTTCTATTAAGCATAACCTGAATCATTTCCAGAACCTGGTATTGAATAGTGCTCAAGGCTAAGTGTTTGCTTTTTCTGGAACCTTCCAGTTGGAGCAGGACATGCTAACTAGAGGGTAGTAGAGGAGTTAGAGTAGGAGGCCACCCTGGAGTATCAAGCAGAGGACAGACTCTTTCTGCCCTTTTCAGTTCAATTCAATGAATTAAATGAATACCTGCTCTATCGAAGAAAAGGAATTTGCAACTGACTGTTGTTCAGCATCACATACGTAGTCCTTGCTCTCAGAGTGCTGATAATTTCATAAAACAGGTACTTAAATAATTATAATGTAAAGCTGAATGAGATAAGAATGGTTCAACCAAAGCATTACGGTGTTTCTCAGAACAGAGAGGTCGTTCTGGTTGACACAAACTGAGAAGGCTCCTTATAAGGTCCATCATGTAAAGCAAACCTTGAAAGAAGGCAAGATTTCAAAAGAGGGACATTTGGAGTATAGGGAAGGAACCATAGGTGTAGACAGAGTCGTAGAATGGTATTAAGCCAAGAGAAGATGAATGACAGTAGCAAAGGATGCCTGTAGACAGAAAATTATCCTGGGAAAGGCACGTTAGAGCCATCAATATGGGGCAGAAATGCCTAATTTGCCAGGCAGTGGGGAGGCATTGGCAGTTTTGAGACAAATGATGCAATCAAAGTCCATGTGAGTGGTGACATCAGCAAGATGGCAGAATAGGAAGTCCCAGCCCTCATTCCCCCAACAGAAACAAAGAATTAACAAACCTATATCGACCAAAATACCTTTATGAGAGCCATGGAATTCACTTCAAAAGTTGTAGTACCTCAGGTGAGCATAGAGCTGAAAACAGTCATGTTGAAACAGGTAAGAAGAACAATTTCACTTTATCTGCATCAACTCCTTCCCCAAATCAGCATAGCTCAGTGTCAGGAAGGAATTCCATGTCTCGTGACCTCTCCCTTGGGGGAATGGGGGAAAGAGAAGAGTAGAGCTTGCATGCCATGTTCTGGCTTTTCAGGGGGTTGCCTGAGGGACTGCTTTCTGTCTCACTTCACATGGAGTGCTCATGGAACTGCCATATTTTGGATGCCAGGAACCACTAAGAACAAAGAAGAGCACAGGGTAGCTTGCTGCAGCTGGCACTCCTCACTAGAAATAGGAAAAAGTACACAACTTGAAGGTTCTCCTTCAGAAGGGAGGGAGGGGAGTGAAGTATGTCCAGAATTCCAGCTTTTTGGAGGGATGCCTGATGAACCAGTTATCTGTCCTGCTGCTTGGGTCACTGAAAGGAAGCTGGCATACCTTGGATGCCTGTGACCATGGAGAACAGGGAGAGTGGGGTGGCTTGCTGCTATAGAACCAGAGAAGTTGCAGTGCCACAGACATCAGAAGGAGCAAGAGATTACAAGTTCCTGAAAAACTAGCAAACTTCTGTAATTGAAAAATTGAACACACAGGCCCAGAAAAGTCACATCCTCCCACAGAAGATTTTAGAGACCCCCAGAATCTCTATTTGGGCTGGTTGGTGTGATTCTTCCCTTGTACAAAGCCAGTTTGTAAGGAAAAAGAGAGGTGACTGTTTTTCAAATGCACAGATCTCAACACAGAGTTATGAAACTCAAAAATAATCAGGGAAACATGGCCCAAACAAACAAACAAACAAAATAAATCTCTAGAAACAGATCCTAAAGAAACAGAGGTGTATGAATTAACTGACAAATAATTCAAAATAAGTGTGGTAAAGATGCTGTATGAGCTCAATAATACCATCCATGAACAAAGTCAGAATATCAACAGAGGGAAAGAAAATACAAAAAAGAGGCAGGCAGAAATTTTGGACCTGAAGAATACAATAACTGAACTGAAAAACTCACTAGAGGGGTTCAACAGCAGGCTTGATTAAGCAGAAGAAAAAAAAATAGCAAACTCAAAGAGAAGTCATTTGAAATTCTTCAGAAAAAGGAACAACAACAACAACAGCAAAATTTTAAAAAGTGAAGAAAGCCTAAGGGATTTATGATACACCATCAAGCAGATCAATTTATGCGTTATTGGATTTCAAAAAGGAGAAGAGAGTGAAGGAGAGGGAAAGGAGACAGAAGGCTTATTTAAAGAAATAATGTCTGAAATCTTCCCAAGTAAGGGACAAAAATGAACATCAGATTCAAGAAGACCAATGGACTCCAACTATGAGGAACCCAAAGACATTCACATCATGACACATTACAATCAAATTGTCAAAACCAGAGAATTTTGAAAGCAGCAAGAGACTCATTATGTACCAGAGAGCCTCCATAAGACTATCAGCACATTTATCCTAACCCCTATAAGACTATCAGTGGGTTCAATATATTCAAAATGCTAAAAGAAAAAAGACTGCCAACCAAGACTACTCTATCTGGCAAAACTATCCTTTCTTTTTTTTTTTTTTTTCTTCTTTTGAGACCAGTTTCACTCTTGTCACCCAGGCTGGAGTGCAATGGTGCCATCTTGGTTCACTGCAACCTCTGCCTCCCAGGTTCAAGCGATTCTCCTGCCTCAGCCTCCCAAGTAGCTGGGATTACAGGTGCCCGCCACCACACCTGGCTAATTTTTTGTATTTTGAGTAGAGATGGGGTTTTGCCATGTTGGCCAGGCTAGTCTTGAACTCCAGATCTCAGGTTATCCACCTGCCTCGGCCTCCCAAAGTGCTGGGATTATAGGCATGGGCCACCATGCCTGGCCAAAACCATCCTTTAAAAATAAAGGAGAAATATAGACTTTCTGAGATAAACAAAAGATGAGGAGTTTGTTACTACTAGATCTGCCTTACAAGAAATGCTAAAGTCCTTAAAGTTGAAACAAAAGGATACTAAACAGTAACATGAAAGTATATGAAAGTACAAAGCTTGCTGGTAAAGGTAAATATATAGAAAAATACAGAATACTGTAATATTGTAATGGCAGTGTGTAAATAACTTAATTCTGGTTATAGAAGTTAAAAGACAAAAGTATGAAAAATAAGTTGTGTATCACTTAACAGTGGGGAAATGTTATGAGAAATACATTGCTAGATGGTTTTTTCATTGTGCAAACATTTTTGAATATATGTACACGAACCTAGATAGTATAGCCTACTAACACATAGGCTATATGGTATAACCTATTGCTTGTAGGTTGCAAACCTGTACAGCATGTTAGTGTACTGAATACTGTAGACAATTGTAACACAATGGTAAATATTTGTGTATGTAAACATAGAAAAGGTGCAATGAAATAGGATATAAAAGATTTGAAATGTCACACCTATATAGAACATTTACTGTGAATGAAGCTTGCAGGACTGGAAATTGCTCCAGGTGAGCCAGTGAGTGAGTGGTGAGCGAATGTAAAGACCTAGGACATTACTGCACACTATTGCACACTTTATAAATACTATACACTTAGGCCACACTAAGTTTATTTTTTAAAATTTTCTTTCTTCAATAATAAATTAGCAAGTTTACTGTAATTTTTTTACTTTGTAAACATGTAAACATTTAAATTATTTTAATCTTTTGACTTTTTTGTAATAACACTTAGTTTAAAATATGGGTTATACAGCTGTACAAAAATATTTTTTCTTTATATCCTTATTCTATATGGTTTTTCCTATTTTAAATTTATTTATTTACATTTTTTACTTTTAAACTTTTTTGTTGTTGTTAAAATATAGACAGAAACACAGACATTAGGCTAGTACTAGACAGGGGCAGGATCATCAATATCACTGTCTTCTATCTCCACATATTATTCCACAATCTTCAAGGGGCAATAACTTGCATAGAGTTGTCATCTCCTATGATAACAATGCCTTATTCTAGAATATCTCCTAAAGGACCTGCCTGAGTCTCTTGAGAAAGTGTCACTATTTTCAGAAATATGACCATGGCACTTTGTTTCTTTTTTCATCATAGATTTGCTCATATGCAGATAATGCAACATGAGCATTCTTTTCTATTAATGAAAACCTTTTGGTGTTGGGGGTCCATGTTTTTAGTCTTTTCAAGAAGCTTGTTAAGGTCTGAAAAAGCTTCTGCTAAACTCTTTATTGTTAATTTTTGAGGGGATTCTTCTTCTTTTTCTTTGCCTGCGCTTTCCTTTCCTTTTGCCTCCTCTTCAGCTATGCCTTCCTGTTTCAGTTCCAATAACTCATTAGTCAATTCTTTAGGACAATTGCCATTAGACAACAGGAATTTTTCAGCTTCATTATAATCTTATGGGATCACCATTGTATATGCAGTCTGTTGTTAACCAAAATGTTATTATGCAGCAATAACTATATAACTATAAAATATGTTAATGAATACGCAAACTTTAAAAACGTAATTGGTGACATCAATAACATAAAATTGTGTGTGGAGAAATAACAGTGTAGAGTATTTGTATGTGATTGAAGTTAAGTTGTTATCAGTTTAAAATAGATTGTTGTAGCTACGTTTTATGTGAGCCCCATGGTAACCACAAAGAAAATACTTCTAGAAGATACACAAAACAAAATGATAAAGGAATTAAAGCCTATTCACTATGAAAAATCAATGAAACACAAAGAAAGGCAGCAAGAAAGGAAAAACAGGACCAAAAAAAGCTTTAATTCAGAAAACAATTAATAGAATGGTAATAATTCTTCTCTAGTATTAACTACTTTAAATGTAAATATATTAAATTCTCTAATCAAAAAGCATAGAGTGGCTGAATTGATTTAAAAAAAACAAGATCCAACTACATGCTATCTATAAGAAACTCGCTTTATTTTATTTTATTTATTTATTTATTTTGAGATGGAGTCTCACTCTATTGCCCAGGCTGGAGTGCAGTGGCACAATCTCAACTCACTACAACCTCCACCTCCTGGGTTCAAGTGATTCTCCTGCCTCAGCCTCCCGAGTAGCTGGGATCAGAGGGGTTTGCCACCATGCCCAGCTAATTTATATATTTTTAATGGAGACGAGGTTTCACCATGTCTGCCAGTCTGGTCTCAAACTCCTGACCTCAGGTGATCCACCTGCTTCGGCCTCCCAAAGTGTTGGGATTATAGGCGTGAGCCACCAAGCCTGGCAAGGACTCACTTTAGATTTAAGGACACACGTAGGTTGAAAGTGAAAGTTTAGAAAAAGATATTTCATGAAAATGATAGCCAAAAGAGGGCAGGAGTGGTCATACTTATATCAAACAAAATAAACTTTAAGTCAAAATGTCAAAAGAGACCAAGAAGGACATGATATAATGTTAAAAGGATCAATTCTTCAGGAAGATACAATGATTATAAATATATATGCACATCAGTGTACCCAAATATATGAAGCAAACATTGACAGAACTAAAGGGGGAAATAGATAGCAAAATAATAATAGTAGGGGGATTAAACGCCCCACTTTCCATAATGGATAGAACACCAGACAGATCAATGAGGAAAAAAATAACTTGAACAACACTATAGATCTAACATACATATACAGAACATTCCATCCAACAGCAACAGAATACATATTCTTCTCAAGTACACAAAAAACATTCTCCAGAATAGATCATGTTAGATAACAAGACAAGTCTTGACAAATTTAAGAGGCTGATATCATGCCAAATATCAGTGGAATGAAACTAGAGGCAGAAGGAAAAGTGGTATTTCCACAGGCAATAAAAGGGACACTGGAGAAGTGGCATTACATTAAACTAAAAAGCTTCTGCACAGCAAAGAAAACAGTCAGCTTAGTGAAAAGGCAACCTACAGAATGAGAGAAACTATTTGCAAACAATGTATCTGATAAGGAGTTAATATCCAAAATATGTAAGGAACGCCTACAACTCGAGAGCAAAAAAAATAAAAGCAACCAATTAAAACATAGGCAAAGGACTTGAATGAATAGAGATTTCTCCAAAAAGACCAAAAAATGACCAACGGGTATATGAAAACATGCTCAACATCATTAATCATCAGGAAAATGCAAATCAAAACCACAGTGAGATAATACCTCACACTTGTTAAGATGGCCATTATTTAAAAAAAAAAGAGGAAGAAGATAACAGGTGTTTGCAAGGATTTGAAGAATTGGAGCCCCTGTGCACTATTGGTGGGTGGGTGTGTAAAATTGTACAGCCTCTGTGGAACACAGTTTGGAGGCTTCTCCAAAAATTAAAAATAAAACTACTGTATGATCTAGCAACCTCACTTCTGGGTAATTATCCAAAATAACCGAAAGCAGGATCTTGAAAAGATATTTGCACTCTCATGTTTATTGCAGCATTATTCACAATAGTCAAGAAGAAAACAAAGATCCACCAAAGGACTAATGGATAAAGAAAATATCCATACAGTGGAACACCATAGAACAACCATAGAAAAGAAGGAAATCCTGTCCTATGCTACAATGTTCTCAAAGAAATGGGTAGTTGCTGTTTGATGGGTAAAAGTTTCGGTCATGCATGCAAGATGAAAAAGTTCCAGAGATCTGCTGTATAACATTGTACTTAACAGTTAACAAGACTGTACTGTACACTTAAAAATCTGTTAAGTGTACAGTCTTGTTAACTGTTATATAATATATATATCGGCCAGTCGCGGTGGCTCACGCCTGTAATCCCAGCACTTTGGGAGGCCGAGGCGGGAGGATCACGAGGTCTGGAGATTGAGACCATCCTGGCTAACACGGTGAAACCCCATCTCTACTAAAAATACAAAAAAAGTAGCCGGGCGAGGTGGTGGGCACCTGTAGTCCCAGCTACTCGGGAGGCTGAGGCAGGAGAATGGCATAAACCCGAGAGGCAGAGCTTACAGTGAGCCAAGATGGTGCCACTGGGCGACAGAGCAAGACTCGTCTCAAAAATAAATAAATAAACAAATAATAAATAAATAAAATAAAATGAATCCTTGACTAATTGAATTATATTATAAATACATATATATATCTGTTAAATACATATATAACAGATCTCATGTTATATGTTTCTTACCACAAGGAAAAAATCTTGTGTGGGTGAGGTTACAAACACAAGTGTTTGCAGGGCTAGGCCAGTACGGTAAGTGAATAAAGCTGGGCAGGGGATAGAGCGAGCATAAGGTACAGTGGGCTGTGTAAAAAAAGGCACATATCCTGTGTAAGGGGGCAGTCACCACTCAGCTCCAATCAATTGCTGTCATGCAGAGCAGAGGCCCAGTGGGACCAGATTTTATTTTTTCCAAATAAGTCATAAAACCAGAGTTTTATAGGAACTCTCCCTATTTTTAATTCAAAATAGTTCAAACTCTCTGTGCATAACCCCCCTCCCCCATCCTAGCCCCTAGCAGACTAAAGCATATGGGGCATTTGGTCAGAGTGGCCTGTTTACAATCTCTGTACTTGAAAGATTAATTTGACACTTGTATACAGGATTGATTAAAGAGAACGGGAAAGACCAGGGACAGAGAAAGTAATTAGAGGCTTCTAGGTAAAAAGTAATGAAAGCCTGAGGCAAAATGGAGGCAGAAGAAATACAAAGAAGAAGGCAGAGTAACTTTGCATTAAGAACATAGAAAGGCAGGATTGGTCAGCTCATCTGGTATGGGATGGGAATGAGATGAAAACCTCTCTGAGGTTTGGAGCCATTTGAGAGCAAATTGGTGCCACTGTGTCCTTTCCTGTAAATCCTTGAATGTGTATTTCCTAAGAACAGAGATATTCTCTTCCACAGTCATAGTACAAAGATCAAAATCAGGAAACTTAACATTTATACAATACTATTATCTAAGTCAGAGTCCATATTCAAATTGTGTTAATTATTCCAGTAATTATGCATGATTTTAATATGACAAAAACCAACATCTAGACAGAACTCCAGGAATCCTTTGTAGGAGAACTAGCAGAAATACATAACAAGGTGCTGCCTTGTTGCATGCCTTCCCTTTCCTGGATGGTTACTAGCCACCCTCCAAACAGGAGCACATATATAACCAGGCCACCAAACTGGTGGAGCCACAATGGATAGTAATGTACATCTTCTGTCTATGCATAGGGTACTAGGAAGGGAATTCCATAGAAGGCATGCCATAAGAAAATTGAATTTCTTTGGCATGCACACAGTAAGTTCTATGCAACAAATATCTGTGAATCAGCTACTATGAAGTCTGTGGGAAGGAGATATGAATGCCTATTAGAAAGGTCTGAGGAGGCTTCTTGGAGAAGACAGGAATGCTGACCCTCCAAAGAGAGGCAGGAGGTAGGACTTCTCCAGAAAGGCCTGCTTCCGACAGAGACAAGGTGATATGGAAGCACCGTGGTTAACAGAAGATAATTACAATCCTGGGATTCATGCTTGTATGCAAACCAGTTAAATAGTCATAGAGATAGTAACAAGAAGCAATAATACTGCAAAGAGGCTGATTGCAAATTTGGATTGGGTGACAAGTGCCTACCATTTTCCTAACCTATTGGAAAGGTTGCTTTACAATGGTAATGAGGAATGAGGAAATCGTTGACTAGGGAATACAGAGTCAACTATTTAAAAGCACCTTTTCTCCTAGCCCTTTGGGAGGCCAAGGTGGGCATTTGAGCTCAGGAGTTCGAGACTAACCTGGGCAACATGGTGAAACGCCACCTCTACTAAAATACAAAAAAATTAGCCAGGCATGGTGGCATGTGCCTGTAGTCCCAGTTACTCGGGCTGAGGCACCAGAATTGCTTGAACTCAGGAGGCGGAGGTTGCAGTGAGTCGAGATCATGCCACTACACTCCAGCCTGGGCGACAGAGTGAGACTGTCTCAAAAAAAAAAAAAAAAAAAAAAAGAGGACCTTTTCTTCAGCAAAGTATCTACTTTAGGGATATATCTGGCATTTCCCCCCGATTATTTATATCTTTCAGGAGAACTACTATACTTTAACCTAAATATATTTGTACTTCTTTTTCAAGGTGAGGACCAAGGATCATGTATTTGATAACGTCGGCCACCTTATCAGATACCATATGGATAACAGTTTGCCAATCATCTCTTCTGGAAGTGAAGTAAGCCTTAAACAACCAGTGAGAAAAGATAATAATCCAGCACTTTTGCATTCCAACAAATGACAGTATTGAAGCACCATCACACTGATATTTCAAGAAACCCCATTTTGTATTAGGACACAAAGATAATTGAAACTTTGTTTGTAGATAAAATAGAGCACAAACCGTGAAGTGCATCTTTCCGAGACCATCATGGACCAGGTCCTCTATCAAATGAAGAACTAACAAAAATTGATCTTCAGTAATGAAAATCAGAAAAGAGGAAGAGGGTTGATTATTTTAAAAGAAATTATATGTATGCACGGATGTCACTTTTTAAGGCCATATTGCATTGATAACAAGCTAAAAGCACAACTAAAATTTCACATGCTAACGACAACTTGAATGAACTGCTGGGGCAGTGGTATGTGCCTTTCAACTTGATAATTTGGGGACGTTTTCATATTGGGAGATTAATTCTAAGTATCTTCATGTTCTATGACTACAGAACCATTTGCCAAAAAAAAAAAAAGCTTTTCTTGCTACAAAAAATAAGCATTTTTTCTTGAGCCTTATTGACTTTATTACATTGTCTGTTTAGTAGCGTTTTTCACTGCAATGTTAAAATAAATATGACATTGAATTTGAACTGTGTGGATGTCAGTGGAATCAAATCAAAAGCCACTCACGTGGCTGGCTGTTTCATTGGACTGTCCCATTTGCTGGTTAAAAGGATTGGGGCCCAAATTCTCTGGCCTAGCATTTCTCAGTGTTTGCTATTCAGACTGTTCAGATACAGCATGTGACAAACTGAAGAGGCCAAATCTATCAGTCATTTCTATTTCATTATATTCTCCCCCTCTTCCTGCTATAACAAAACAAAACAAAACAAAAAACAAAAAAAAAAACAAAAAAAACCTCATGAGTGCTTGGATTTAAAAGATGGCAAACAAAACCAGTATTCTTCATATTAAATATCCAAACTGGTTTCATTCTTAGTAAAAGTACAGAATTTATTTGAAATTATAGGAAAATTTCTTCTTGATTGGCTGACACTGAACATAGTTCCTCACCTACATACATCCTTAGCACCTTGTATACATATGATCAGACAAAATGCAGAAAGAAAAAAAAACATATTGAATGAAGCACTTGGAAAGATTTGCCACATGTAGACCAACTGGTAAACTAACAGCTTGGTGTACAGAAAAGCATGATGCTGAGGCTTATCAGTGTTACCTTCAGCAAGTTGCTGAATCTGTTTGGATTCCAGTTTCCTTGGCAATAAAATGAGCTAAATGGGGTAGGTGAATTTGGAGGACGACTTCAGTCCTAACTTAGTACAACTCTCTATAAAGCAAGTTTTTCATTTGTTCGAGGTCGTTATTGATAACCAGTCTGTACAGTTAAGGTAAAAAATTAAGCTTTTCTTCTACAGTCTGTGTCCATACTCACAGAATGAATGGCACACCTGAGATCAACATTCACAAAGTTGAGACTCCAAACCATTTGGTCTAAAATATTGAAACTTTGGAATAATATAGGGAATGATGATAAAAGTGGATTTGGTTTGAGTAGCAGAAAACTACTTCTGTCCTTTTCTTGCCTTTGCAAGAAAAATGTTTTTGTTTTTGTTTTTTTTTTGGTTTGTTTTTTGTTTTTTTTTTTTAAATCTTGAGTTATCTGGATATTGCCTTAACTCCATTTCATTTTGGCTATGTAGATACAACTTAGTCTTTGTGATTGTGATATATTTGCTAAGTTTTAAATAGAACTTCTTTTGGATAGAAATCATTAGAAACCAAGCATACTGAACTCTTAATATTTTACTGTAAAGGCTTATGATTTTTATTTCTACTGCCATTAACTTTTTAGATGGATTTGTTTCCTCTTATACAACTAGAATTAATGTACTTTTCACCAATTTTCCATATACTTTAGGTCTTGATCATTTGTCCTTAAAAAGGGGATCAGCATGGGTATAGACATTAGAAATGTATGGGTAGTCTAACCACTTTTATCCGAGACAGAGCAGGGCTGTGGTCTCAGTGTAGCTGAGCAGAGTACTAACTTGGTAGCAAGAGTTCCTGATACAAATAGATGCAATGACTGTAAATGGTGTCAGCAGTACACATGGATAATCAGTATTTGACTGTAATAGTATAGTAGTTAAATACGGCACTTAAAAATACCACAGACACAGTTAAAACAAAAGGAAACAATAAAAGGAATGTCTGCATGCTATTTTAATCTCACATTCTTTATCTGTCCTAAAGTGGAAATCCATTTGCCTACAAATACCTGTAAATGACTTTAAAAAATAAATGATCATTGCTTTGTGACAATTGACAGAATATGTCTGATGTTTGGGATTTGGAAACTGTCATTTGTAAAATGTATCAGGGAAACACATTGGCTCAATCAAACCGGATAATTCAAGGTGAATTTAATAAAGGGACTATTTACAAAGGTGTGGACAGAGTTTAGGGAAATCAGAAGGGAGAATGCAGTGCCCTGGGGCCAATTAAGGGAAAAAGTGAAAGAACAGCTAACCGAATCTGGAGAGGGAGCTGTGTGCAAGGGCTGCCTTTTAGGAGCTGTGGCCTGTAGCGGAGGAATGCAGTCAGTCCTGCTGACTCAACTAAGAGGCAGTGAGGGGCATTAATAACCCAACATTTTTCTGTTCCCCCTATCTATCTCCTGCTGGGATTCTCCACTGGCCCAAGCAACTTGAAGACAGAGAGCAAGGGAGCTCCTTGATGCAGTTCTGGAGGTCAGCCTCTTGGGAACAGAGGGGATGGAAAAGACTAGAGGGGGAGATCTGGAAGGGCAAATAAATGGAGTACTTCCAGCACATAGGACTTTGAAGAGAGTCAAGCTTCTAAAAGCATTAGAGAGGCTTTGGGTTAGCCAGGAAGGCAAAGCTAATTTGCAGAGAAATCAGTACAGATATTCAGGTAACCATAAATGAATTACAGCAAAAATGTCAACTTGTTATTATTATTAAAACTCAAGCTATATTTTGAAGCATTGGTTATTTCACTCAAGAACAACTTCAAATGCATTTCAATCTTACAGAGATCCTTTTAATCCCACCTTCAGATTTCTTGCAATTCCTTCTACTAATTTTGCCATTTTATTACTTGTAATTACATATGGAAAAGTAATGAACCTGACCCTGTTACCTTTTATGATTGGAATTATAGACTGACAAAAATTATAATATGAAATCACTATGTCAAACGTATGTGAAATATGCCATCTGCATCTGTGGAAAATATTTAAATATCGACATATTAGTGTTCCAGATGAATTGTCTATAGTTTGCCATAGTCTTACTAATGGGACAAGTGGTTTTAGCCTGTGAATGAAAGAGAATTTATCACTACAGACTCTGAAAACATCAAAAGAATAACAGGGGAATGCCACACACAGTTCTACACATATAAATTTGACAACAACTTAGATGAAACAGACCAATTCCTCAAAAAGTACAAACTACTGCAATTTAGCCAATATGAAGTTGATCATTTGAATAACTTTATAACTATTATGAAAACTGAATTCACAATTACCTCCCCAAAAGAAATTCCAGGTTCAGATGTTTCACTGGAGAATTCTATCATTTGAAGAAATAACATTAATACTGTACAATTGCTTCCAGAAAATTGAAGTGAAGGGAATACTTCTCAATTCATATTTTGAAGGTAAAATTACTCTGACATCAAAACCAGACAAAAACAGCACAGAAAAAGAAAACTACTGATGAAATCTCTATGAGTATGATCAAAAATCATTAACAAAATATTATCAAGGATTATTCCCCAATATATAAAAAGAATTATGCACCATAATATGACTAATTAAGGTTAATTCCAGGAATACAAGGCTAGTTTAATGTTTGAAAATCAATCACTGTAATCCTATATTAAGAAGCTAAAGAAGAAAAACCACATGATATAAATTGGTGCCGAAAATGCATTTGATACAATTCAACATCCATTTATGGTAAAAATTCTTAGTAAACTAAAAATAAAGACCATCTACAGAGGCCATGCTTGGTGGCTCACACCCATAATCCCAACACTTTGGGAGGCCAAGGCAGGCAGTCGCTTGAGCTCAGGAGTTTGAGACCAGCCTGGGCAGCATGGCAAAACCCTATCTCTACAGAAAATTTTTAAAATATTAGCTGGGTGTGTTGGTGTGCATCTGTAGTCCCAGCTACTCAGGAGGCGGAGGTGGAAGGATCACTTGAGCCTGGGAGGCCAAGAATGCAATGAGCCATAGCTGTGCCCTGGCAACTCCAGCCTGGACAATAAAGTGAGACCTTGTCTTAAAAAAAAAAACTACAAAGAAACTACAGCTAACTAACATTATACTTAAAATCATGGCCTGAGTCATTTCCCTCTAAAATCAGGAGCAAGGCAATGATATCTATTATCACTATTCTTGTCAATATACTACTGGAAGTTCTAGCCAGTGCAATAAGACAGGAAAAGGACATAAAACGTATACAGATCAGAAAAGAAGAAATAAAACTGTCCCTATTTGCAGATAACATGATTGTTTATGTGCAAAATTCCAAGGATCTACAAAAACCCTCAAAATCCCCAAATTCAAAAAATGACCAAAAAATCCCTCCTAGAACTAAGTTTAGCAAAGCTTAGAGGATACAAGATAAACATACAAAATTAAATTGCATTTCTATATATTAACAATGAACATATAGACACAAAATTTATTTTTATTTTTTTTTGAGATGGAGTCTCGCTGTGTCGCCCAGGCTGGAGTGCAGTGGCCGGATCTCAGCTCACTGCAAGCTCTGCCTCCGGGGTTTACGCCATTCTGCTGCCTCAGCCTCCCAAGTAGCTGGAACTACAGGCGCCCGCCACCTTGCCCGGTTAGTTTTTTTTGTATTTTTTTAGTAGGGACGGGGTTTCACTGTGTTAGCCAGGATGGTCTCGATCTCCTGACCTCGTGATCC
>NW_012121598.1:3936307-3949293 GCF_000951035.1 Colobus angolensis palliatus | reverse complement strand
TGGTCTCGATCTCCTGACCTCGTGATCCGCCCGTCTTGGCCTCCCAAAGTGCTGGGATTACAGGCTTGAGCCACCGCGCCCAGCTTACAAAATTTAAAATGTAATACTATTTACAGCTGCTAAAAAGGATATGCATGTAAACCTAACAAAATATGTACAAGATGCAACTGCAAATGACAGAATGCTGATGAAGGAAATCAAAGAAGATGTAATAAATGGAGAGCATACTGTGTTCATGCATTACAAACTTCAACATAAGAAAGATGTCAACTTTCCCCAAATTGATACACAAACTTCATGCAGTTCCTGCCAAATTTTCAGCAAGATTTTTGTAGATATAGACAAGATTATTCTAAAATGTATGTGGAAAGGCAGAGGAAATAGAATAGCTAAAACAATTTTAAAAAAGAATAAGGTGGGAAGAGTCATCTGATTTTAAGACATTATGTCATTTTAAAGACTGTCTTGATGTTGGTGGAAGAATAGATACATAGGTTAATGGAACAAGATGGAGAAGCCAGAAACAGATCACTCAAATATGTCCAACTGATTTTTGACAAAGTTGCAAAGGAACTCAATAGATAAAGGCTAGCCATTTCAACAAACGGTGCTTGTGATGGTTAATACTGAGTGTCAACATGATTGGATTGAAGGATGAAAACTACCTCAGACCCTGGTGCATACTCTAGTCCAATAAGCCATAGTACATAGAAACACAATGGAAAATAATGTTTTTACCTTTAAAAGCTGTTTCATACAATCTCTCTCTCTCTCTTTTTTTTTATTTTTGGCCACAATCCTGAGAAGTGGGTATTATCATCCCAATTTTCAGGTAAGGACTTTGAGGCTTTTGAGTGTTAAATTGTTATGGACAACGCTAGTAGGTAGGAGAGCTGGGATTTGAACTCAGATCTTCTTACTCTAAGTTCTGTGTTCCTTTGAGGATAGTATTCCTTGATGATAGCACTTTGAATAGCACTCCTGTGGTGGCATTGCTTTGACCTGATAGCTTTGACATCAAAAAGGAGGAAAAAGGAGAAATGATGGTTTAGCTTCACCTTTATAGATGCTTGTTAGTGGGAGGGACCCCATCTCATCAATAATGCGACATTTTCCCTTGAAATGTCTCACCCAGCTCATAGGTGTGCCCGTTTAAAACATGCAAGGCAAACATTGAGCCAACGTTTCACAAATAACCTTTTGTCCAGCATTTGAGATCTTTGGCAGTTTTACTTTCTTCCCCCACATTTGCCTTTGTTATCCCAGAATGCCTCTGTCTGCTTGTGTTTCTTCGGATGTGCACACCATTACCTGACCTCTGTAGAATGCCTTTCCTATTCTCCCAGGCTTAAAGCTCTGCTATGGGCTGCCTCCTTCCTGCCTTCTTCTCCAGACTTACCTCTAAATATAAGATTCCTGCACTTTTGCTGGTCTGGCCTTCAAATTTCACTTATGCCAGTCAACTGGCCTGTTGAGCTCTCTCCTCTTCTTCTTCCTTGAACCTGCCTTGATAGATTCATCCTTAGGTGTTCACTTTCCCTAGAATTGTTGCCTATTCTTATTACACATAGTAAACGTTTTTTGTTATTATTTATCTTTCTATGTAAGGACCTTGTAACTCAAGAGTGTTGGTACCTTGAGCATAGGGGTCCTACCCTGCACCTAGGCTGGGACTTAAGCAGGATAGGTGGTCAAAGAAAATTTAATCGAATGTATCCATAACTCCACTAAAAACCATTTTTAGAGGCATGTCAAGATGGCAGGTTGATTTTTTCTTTATTTTCCCTCTTTGTCACATATATACTAGGCTCACTAAAATATTTTGTATGTAGTGATGAGCTCTGGGTTTGGAGATAAAGGACCTGGTTTCAATTTCTGTCTGCCTTGTATTAGCTGTGTAGCCTTGGACAAGTCACTTAATTTATTTTTATGTAAGTTTCTTCAACTGGAAATGGGGTAGGAATACCTAGGCCCCCCACAGTGTTGTAGTGAGAACCGAATAAGATAATGCTTGTGAAATAATTTACCAATCTGTAAAGCACTGTGTAAAGGATTATAAACACTGCCTCCTCATGTGTTTCCCCTGACACCTTTTATGCTTTCATCGTTTCAAGAAGCAGTTGTTTGTGCATGGGGATCACCTGGCATTCTTGCTGCAGTACTCCATTATAACCCTCAGCACAGAAGGCAACATACAGTTTGCCAATCGACTTCAGTGGGATGTGAAAAGTGAAAAGTGCATTTGATTCTCACTAAGATGCCTTGGCTCAGATTCAACAAATGCCATTTACTTGAATGCCTTTTATTTGCTTTTTCTGCCCGCCCACCTGCCAAAATCTTCATCTATTTGTTCATTTATTCATTTACTCATTTAACGTAATTGTTTTGAGTGCCTACCAGGGTCGTGAAACATGTTAGATACCCAAGAAGTAAAGTGAGTACTTCAAGATATTCACATTGTACTGAGTGTAACAGACACACAAAAACTTATAGTAGATATAAGAACTATAGTAAGATATATAGGATACACTGTGTACAGAGGTGGGAAGGATCATTTCTGCGAAGTGAGGGAGTGTGTATCATGAAAGTCTTCAAAGGAGGTGATAGTCTATCTCGAAAACTAAGTAGGAGGAGAAGTAAGGTAGAGGCAATGCAGGTGAAAGAAACAGCTTTCACAGCAGGTGACACAAAAAAAGCACTCTGGGAACCATTGTTAGCTCAGCCTGTGATTTCATTCATTCTATTACAGTGGATTAAATTACCTGTTATTTGCCAAACCCTATACCAGTTTATGGTGGTACAGGGGTCAGTGTAGGCATGGGGGTTGATGGTGAAGTAGCAAAGGAAAACTAGCCACATTATGAAGAACCTTGAACAGTCATTTTACTCCACGCCAGTACACATGGGAAAGAGTTGAAAGGATATGTGAACCTGCTGCCACCAATTCCTTTATTATTCACTGGAACTGTTTCAGCCAGAGAAGATAGACACAGTACTGGGGGCTTCACTGAGGACTGGGTGGCGCTGTCTTTAGGGGCAGGTTAATAATATACACCTAAGCGACGAAAACACTTACACCCGAGGAAATTAGAATAGTGAACAGACACGTGGACAAATGTACCATCTTACCAGTTTAAAGCAGCAAAAATGTAAACAAAGCCGCACCTAGTAAGATAGAAGACAAAGCAAAACATCTAAGGCTGTTAGGTAATAGGGAAGCAGGTGCCTTAGAAAACAAGAAAGGCAAATGTAAAAAACCTTTAAGGCAAGAGTTCGGTGGGGAATCTGCGGGATTCTGTGTGCTGAAGCGCAGGAGGCACGAGTCACCTCTGCAGTCTCCTCTACCAAAGGGGCAAGGGGTCCCGGTAAGGCCGGTGCACCCTGGCGGAAGGTAGCGGGCAAAGCGGTTCGAAGTCTCTAGGCAACCGATCAGCCCGCCCACTCCGGAGTAACTTCCTCGTAATTGGCTCACGAATTCACCAATGGACGCACAGGGGGAGCTTCCCGCCACCTCTGGCGCCCGCTTTCAAACAGCCGTACTTTGCAACTGCAGGCGGGCTTGTCAACCAAGCTTGAGGAAGGCGGAGACTTCTGCCTCCTCTCTCTGCCCCGAGCCGGCATGGCTCCGCCCACCGGGCGAGCTTCTAGTCGGCGATTGAAGGAGGCGACTGCTCCTTAAGGGCCTCCGCCCCGAGGGTTCGGTTGTGACTAGGAAGGAGCTAGTGGACTAGAACCAGGGTAAGGGGGTTTGCTAGAAGTTGGTCTTCCGCCAGGGCTAGAGTTTCCTCGCGATAACAGCCTCCGTGGCCTCTGGTGAGTTCTGATTCACGGGTGGGCTTGGACCTGGGGTTAGAGAAGTTGCGGGGTCCTCGGGATCCTGGCTGAGGGTTCCCCGGGGGCTGACCTGCCCTCTCCCCAAATCCCGCGGTGGTGGACTGCCCGCATGTTGCGGGCTCAGCTTTTACCTTTAACGTGTCATTTAGACCTCTTCATTCCTCCAATATCCTATTTAGAAGCGACATATGGGAAGCCCGCCTCGTTTCCAAACTGCTGGGGTCGCCCCGAGACCCTACTCTGCGGACCCCGCCTTGGTCACCCTGGCGTTACTCCTGGCTCACAATAGGTGCTCTGTGCACGTGTGTTGACCGAGTACAAGTGACGCTGGCACCCAAAGCCAGCAGTCCCGGGTTATGGGCCCCGTGTGGCTTTGGTCATGTTTGTAGTGCCGTAGCTGACGCCAAACAGGTCCTCAAGGTCATTCGCTTAGCCTGTGGATGCCTATTGTGTATTAGCATTACTCGCTCCGCTCTCTGAGCAACTTAAATCAGTTCGTCCAAAGTGCTGTCATTAGCACCGATCACAAGATGTCGTGATCATTTGTTTATATGTCTATTTTCTTTCCCTCCATCACGTCCTGTTAAACTTTGTAATCTTGAACAGGGCTTGGTAAATTGTCGAATGAACGAATAGGGTGCCTCCACCAGGTGTTGCAAGTCTAAACTGAGCTGTGTGCTCTGGCTATTTCCATTCTAGAAGGCGAGTTATGTCAGCAAGTAAGTAGAATTTCCAACTCCCAGTGCAATTCTTAGAAACCCCTTTTGTGGGGGTTTATAACCCTTCTATATCGTAGTCATGAACTCGAGTCTGATTTAAGCCTGTTATTACCATATACCTTCATAGTGCGTGACAATGAACATGCACTCCCCAGACAGGTGAATGCGCTCAACTAAAGAGAAGCTGAAGTAGAAGCCATAAGAAAAGCATAAGACATACAGTCTGAAAGTGCAAAGGAGTGGCTTATTCTATGGGGGAACAGGCTTGGAAGGGCATCTTGAAGGAGGGTGGCATTTTTGTTCCATAGGAGGTTGCATTATTTGAAGTGACATTTCTCATAGGCTGCACACTCACCTTTTCTCAGATATGCGGAATCCTCTTTATTCCTGTAACCTCTTCGGTAGCTGTCAGATTCCTATTCATCAGTAATAATGTCGTAATGGTAATAAAACTAGAATGTATTGATTGGTACATAGTGCTAATTACTTTACATGTATTATCTTGTGAATCCTCAGAATCAATCTTTGAAGTAGGTATTGTTTCTACCCCCATTTCATTAACGAAGAGGCAGAAACGGTTTGCTCAAGACTGCACTGCTGATAAATAAAAGGGCCAGAATTGAACTCAGGTTGTCTGAATGAGTGCCCTCATTCTTAGAGCCAGTTATAGCCATATTGTGTCCTTTAAGATTTATTTCTAATCTAAAAGCTCTTTTTTTCTGTAAAAATTCTCTAAACTGTCCTTTCTTCTTAGGAAAAGTTTATTTGTGCTTTGTACTTTCATCTACTACGGAATTTATTACAATATGTTATTGTAACTGTTTATCTCAGTGGCTCTAAGAGAGGATGAGCAGAGACAGTGAGCTCCTCATGGCTGGTACCATGTTTTAGATGCATCTAGAATATGATCTGGAACACAGTGGGTATTCAATAAAATTTTGTTGAAATAATTCCTATAAGGTAACATGCCTATATCATATTCAGTCAACAAATATTTGTTATGTGCCTACCATGTGCAAGCGGGTAGATACATTTTAATTCTGCCTTCAGGGTGCTTATAGTTTATTAGATGAGGCGAAAACAATACTACCTTTGCTTTGTAATCTTTAAATAAACACTGATTGGTTTTGTTGCAAGGAGGGCAGAGAAAATCAGGGACAAGGAAAGAAATGCTGGGTCAGAGCATCCATCTGAGTGTAACAACAGGACATACTTTTTGTAGTCTTGTTAAGGGTTCAGAAAAAGTTATCTAGGAAGAAAGTCTACCAGACTGCTACTGAAAAAGAAAACCAAAACATACTGTACACTTATTCTGCATCTTGATTTTTTAAGTGGTCAGCCTTGAGTCAATAGATACAGAAAATTTTCATTATTTTTACTAGTGGTATAGTATGACAAATTCAAAAATAATTTTACTAGTGCAAATGTTCATTTTCAATATATTAATTTTGATAGTTTTCAAGATGGTTTAGCAGTTCATATTTTCACCAGCAACTCATGAGCCATACAAAATATAAAATAGTCACCACTGGGTGATAAGTTTTTTTTTTCTTTTTTCAATCTAGTGGTTGTTGAAAATGGCATATTGTTGTTTAAATGACACTTTTTTGAAACATCATGAGCTGAAGCATCTTTTCAAACTAATTGATTTACACTTTTTAAAATAAATTGTCATGTCAGTCGCCCAATTTTATATTGGATTGTTTGTCTTTTTTTTTTTTTTTTTTTTTTTGAGACGGAGTCTCGCTCTGTCACCCAGGCTGGAGTGCAGTGGCCGGATCTCAGCTCACTGCAAGCTCTGCCCCCCAGGTTTATGCCATTCTCCTGCCTCAGCCTCCGAAGTAGCTGGGACTACAGGCGCCCGCCACCTCGCCCGGCTAGTTTTTTGTATTTTTTAGTAGAGGCGGGGTTTCACCGTATTAGCCAGGATGGTCTCGATCTCCTGACCTCGTGATCCACCCGTCTCGGCCTCCCAAAGTGCTGGGATTACAGGCTTGAGCCACCGCGCCCGGCCGATTGTTTGTCTTTTTAAGGATTTTATATTGGGACTTTGTCAGGTTATTTGCAAGTATTTTTCTGATTCTTATTTTTCTGGACTTTGTTAGTGATGTATTTTTTCTTTTTTTTCTTTTTCTTTTCTTTTCTTTTTTTGGGGACGGAGTCTTGCTCTGTTGCCCAGGCTGGGGTGCAGTGGTGCGATCTCGGCTCACTGCAAGCTCCACTTCCCGGGTTCTCCTGCCTCAGCCTCCTGAGTAGCTGGGACTACAGGCGCCCACCACCACTCCCGGCTAATTTTTTTGTATTTTTAGTAGAGACAGGGTTTCATTATGTTAGCCAGGATGGTCTCAATCTCCTTAACTCGTGATCCTCCTGCCTCGGCCTCCCAAAGTGCTGGGATTACAGGCTTGAGCCACAGCGCCTGGCCGTATTTTTTCATACATAATATTTGACTTGTTAGTGATGTCTTTTGCCTTAAACAAAGTTTTGTTTTTTGTGGTTAGGTTTCCATCACATTTTTCTTTATGACTTTTGGGTTTACTATCTTGCTATTTTTTTTTTAAGCTGCCTCTTTTGTTGTTCTGAATATTATACTAAAGTCTCTGGTAGCAGTGATAATGAGGGGTGATTAATAAGTTAAAGTATTAGCTTTTATTTTAAGTCTCATTTAAAATATGTATTACCTTTTTAGTATATATATTTTTAACCATGTAAGTTGATCAGATTTCCCTTTATATCTGAAATCATTTCTTAAAGTCTTTCATAGTTTATAGTTCTCATAAGGAAAACTTATACCTTTTTTTCTTCAGTGGGGGAGATTTTGGTAATGCCATGTTTTGGATTTAAAATAACATTAAAGATATATGCTTTGATATTTGACATTCTCTTTACTTTAAAAACAATAACATAAGTATTCTTTGTGTAAGAAAAAGTAGCTCTGTATTTAAAATATTAGCTACATTTTTAGCAATAGGCTCTTATAAATCTTAATGTTCTTTTTCAATAATTAACATCAATTGATGGCAGGTTAATAAAGGATTGGAACAAACCTCCTTTCTCTAACTTAAGGAGAAATTAACCCAAATTCCATATTTTGTCTTGTATTTATATTAAATGAAAGAGAGGTAGAAGACACAGAATTCAGAAGCAGAAAGGATTTTTTCTGCCTGGAGGATTCAGGAATGTCTTTAAGGTCCAGTTTAATTCCATCTCTTTTAAGGAGATGGGATTTAATTTCATTATTCATCTATAGTGTTCTCTACGCTATTAAGTCCATTTGCAGTAGTAGAAAAAAAAATCTAGAGACTTGTGATTGTGTGTTTTTCCCTCACCATTTCATATGATAGGCTCTTTACCATACTCGTATCTTCATCTTATGTTGATATACAAAAGGCATCTTATAGATGGACTTAGATTTATTTTCCTCAATATGCATGTCCCTTCCCCCTTCAGCCCTGGCACAAGGGTAGAAAGGAGTAGGTGTAGTCTGAGAAGCAGAGGCTGGAGGGTTTTAAGTTGATGTAAAGAGTCTGATTTGATATGAGTTGAAAGGGACGGGTTGGGTGTAAGGACCAGAGAGGAAGGGATTAGAAGGTAGGCTGCAAATTAGAGGTTGGCCAAGAAACATAACTCAGTCTTTGAAAAACAAAAACTTGACATAGGGGGATTTTCACCACTGAAATTCATATGTGTGTTAATCTTTAATACCATATTCATCTAGTCTAGCTTGCACATTTTCTTTTCACACTTTAATATCTACAACATAGACTGCATCCTAAAATTAATGTTATGTCATAATTTGATTGCCTACATCTTGTTCCTACTGCTACAAATGGAACTGCATCATAGAATCAAAGACATCTTAGATCTGATGAAATGGGATGTTGTCTACTCTAGAGCTATTGGCTTCCACAAAAGTTTGTGATATAGTTCTTACCTCTTAAGATGAGGGAGCTAAGTTCTTTATGGTAAAATGCATTTGGATTGCTGGGTCTCTATGCTTCTGATTTTACTTCCAATTTAATGACATTTTAGAGCTTGAAAGATGTAGTGAATGAGTTGTGGCTCAGGCTCACATCCAAGTGCGTTTCATTGGCATGAACGACAGTGGACTGAATGGAGGGCAGTGTTAGGCCAGGTAATTGATGACACCTGCCTACTTTTTTTTGGTTGGGATTGTTCAGAGCTTTGAAGTTCTGAGGGGTTTATGTGTAGTGTCAGGATCCCTAAGTATAATTTAAATCAGCAGCAGCTTTTTTGACTGTAAGTAGTTGAAAACCCATTTCCTGCTGCTGCTTCTGCCGCAGCAGTGACTGCTCCCCAGGGAACTCTTGCTGTTGCTTTTGGAATTGGAAGTCCACAGTGGTGGCGCTTCACAGCCTTCACTTCTGTTTTTCCTGAGTGTATTGCCAGAACCTGATTTTATCAAGCTTAAGAGGAGGACATTTAAGACTTATATTTTGTTGCGCGCTCTATGGCATTTACTGAATTGTAAATGGTTTCTGGGTAGCAGTCACTCATGATTTAGGGACCTTCTTCTTGTAAAGCATGATATTTGGATTTCTGATATTAAAAAAAAAAAATGAAGCAATTAGGGTACTGCCTGTGCCATGTTTAATAGATCACATTTGAAATTTTGTTTGAGCTTAAGATTTTTACATTTGGCACATTTCTAGTTTATTACTATTGTCATCTTATTTTTTATGTGGGCAAAAAATCTTACTGTTTTAACTTATACTTTTCAGACCACTAGAAAGGTCTCTTCATAGTTTTATTACCGATTTGCATTTTTCCTTTTCCATGAATTGCTGTCATATAGCTATTTTCTATGAATCGCAATTATTTGTATTGGCCGTAATGGAGTTATACATATTTTCTCCCAGTCTGTTTCTGTCTTTTCACTTTGTGTATGTATGGCATCTCTTATGTAGTTTGTTCTGGGGAGATTTTGTGGAATATTCAGAAACCAAACATCTTTCCCTTCCCACAGGATGACCATGTCATTAGACTTTGGCAGTGTGGCACTACCAGCGCAAAATGAAGATGAGGAATATGACAAAGAGGACTACGAAAGAGAGAAAGAGGTAAGTTGTTAAAAAAAAAAAAAAGAGACCCTAAACCCAGTCTTTAACAGGTTTTATTTCTTGATCAAAATTATATCATCTTGTGTCATTTTGAAGGGATTTGGATTTTTTTTTTTTTTTAAACAACCCTGAACTCTGCTTGCTATTTAGACTGAAAAGGTGGATAAGTGGAATGCTTCTGTTTTTGAGACAAGAATAAAACACAACGTGAATAATGCCATCAGATAAATGGTTAAATTTTTCTTTTCATTTAGGAGGTAATGGTTGACTTTGGAAGTGGCAGGTTAGTTTCTAGGTGCTTGTAACATTGCCATGAACAAGTCTGACAAGGCTCTTTGCTTTGGGTAGTTTACATCCTGGTGGGATGGCAGACAATAAGCAAGTAAACAAGTGAGTAAAGTAATTTGAGTGAGTGATAATATATCATTGATAAATGACAGGAAAACAAACTGGAGTGTTATGAAAGCAATTGGTAGGGGATTGCTGTAGATGGGGTGGTGAGGGAAGCTCTGTGGGAGGAGGCAATATTTGAGCTGAGACTTGACTTATGAGAAGGAACCAGCCATGCCGAAGCCTGACGAAGAGCAGTCTAGGCCAAAACACCAATGAGTGTAAGCTGGGAAGTTGGGAAGAGACCCCGTGTATCTGTGGAGCAGCCAGAAGGCCATGGTATTGGGTACATATAAGCCAGTGTTGGGTGGTGGATGTGGGTGTCAGATCATGGAAAGCCATGATAAGGTGTTTGTATTTTATTCTTAGAGCAATGGGAAGCCAGTGGAGGATTTTAAGTAGGGAAAAGTGATAGCATATTTTTGAAGATCTTTCAGAAGGCTGCATGGTGAATAGATTATAGAAGGAAAGGAATAAAAGGAGAGACCATATTATTTATATATAAAGTGTTTAGCAGAATACGTGGCACATAGCAAGTGTTCAGTAAATGGTGGCAATAGTAATAGCAGCAGTAGTAGTGTTACTACTACTTGAGTTCCACTTGGTGGAAGTCAAGTTAGTTGTTTTTAGTGTAATTCAAATTTCTTGATTATCTATGATAAAAGGCTTCTTTTGTCCTGACACTATTTTTTATATGATCCATTTTCTAACATGTAAAGAAATCTTTTTTTAGTAGTTATTGGGGACCATTAGTATTAATAGGAAGCAAGGAATAGGGTCAGTTGACCGTTGTTCATGTGACTGGTGGTAGAATTATGGCAGGGATAGAAAACTGGCAACTTGCTGGATTTGGTTCATAGACAGGTATTGTCTTTTAAAAAATTGAATCTGTATTTGAAGATTTGAAAATTTTATGCAGCACTGCAGATTCTCTGGCTTATCTAAAAAACATCCAAAGCTCTGGCCACACCTGGCCTGTATTTACACATGGCAGCAGGCGGGCTGGAGCTGAGCAGTGGCTCTCCTTCCCCAGCTGGCTACGGTCCCCACTTCTCACACAGACATGGGCTTATGCACTCAGACCTGCCTGCTTCACTCTGGTAAATTCTCTGCCAGGTCCCTGAGGGCATTTGAGTTTATGACCCTGGAGAGGGTTTCTGGATTTTGGCAGGGCCCCTCACAACAATTGTTGTGGCAAGGATGGGAATGAGGATTTTCTGTTACTTTGAACCTGCAGCATGAGGTTTTCATGACTGGGCTTGGATAGTTGGCTGGGGTTTAGCCACTGGGATTCTTGAGAGGGTCAGTTTAAGTAATCACTACTGTAAAGACGAAAAAATATTTTGACAGGTGATTTTTCATTGAGAAATATATTAGAGAGATAGGTAGAGTGTTAGAGCTTACTGCCAGTGTATTGTGTGGTTAAAACTTTAGAGGGGATACTAGTTAAGGAGGCAATTAATTCTAGATAATATAGAAAATAGCTATTTGGGATCACTTCTTTGATAGATTGTATGCTGGGATAGGGAATTTCAGGGGAAAAGTTGTTCTGAAAGATCAAGTATTTAAGAATGAGTATTTCCAGCAGAGTGGAAGGATATATAGCTAAATTGACTCTAACATGATGATTATGGTTAAATTTGTAAAAAGCTTCATGCTTATAAAAATATTTTTACTTTAAAAAATAATTGCTGCAAGGAAAAAAGTGAGATTAGAGGCCAGAGAGGTTCAGCTTTTAGTAACAAACTTCAGAACTGTTCACAAATCTTCAGCTGTATGTATACTTTGTCAGTACAAGTTAAAGTAATAAATTGGGTGGTCAAACCCAAGCTTGCATGTGTATCTAGAGGGCTTTTTAACTGTCTCAGTCTTCCTGACCCAGCAGTAGCCGAGTGGTTCACAGCCTTAAGAGATTAAAGAAAAAAAGCTGTTTTTTCCTGTCTACCTGGTTGGTAGCTTTGGGACTGCGGCTTTGGGATTGTGGCTAGGTTATAACTGTTAGCAGTGGGCTAATGCATATTGCTTTCTCTACTTAGTGAATCACTTTGTGTTCAATTCGCTGATGTGGGAGGAATGCCTTTATCCCTGATGATGTGCTATAAGGCTTACCAGGCATACCGCATCTGACTCATAGTCTACCCCGCTAAGGGTCTGTGAGAGCCTCTCTTGGTACATGATTGGATAGTCCTGATTTTCACTGTCTGGGATGAAAGGCCAGTTGCTAATACAGCATGTTTTTCCAAGCTGTGTTTAATATTGTTGCTTTGGTGCCAGCTGGGATTTTGTCCACATGTGCCCATATCCCAATGAATACACCATTCCAACCTTCATGCCATCCTAATGAGCAGCTTTACGATTATGATTTAGCCCTTTCCATTTCTATTCTCTCCACTGTTAGCATTGAAGATCAAATGGAGAAAGTGCCTTTAACATTCAGAAAAAGGAAAGGATTTAGTAAATACGTTATTCAATATTTAGAGGATATTTAGACCAGAGGATCTCAAGCCAGGGACCATCAGGAATAGACCCATATTTTGCAAAAAAACAAAAAAACAAAAAACAAGAATTTTGTAAAAAAATTCCTATAATCTATTTCTAAAGTGCTACAACTCTTAATGGTACATTAGTAAAAGTTGGCCCACTGTGGCTCAAGGCATAAATGCATGGTAGAGAGGTACATAAACCACAGCTTCTCACAGTGTTTCAACTGAAACTCCGTCTCTTCAAAATAGTTGACAGAGCAGATTAGGGTGCAGATCAGCGAGGGTGATGACATCATAGAGATATGTATCATGTCAGTTAATATCCATTAATTGTCACACATTACTTACGTTTCTCCTAACTTACTGGAGGACATTACTTTCTGATTGTACTCTTGAGAGCTGCTGATAATACTTGTCATTCTTGCTAAGGAGGAGATCTCATCCAAAGCAAACTTTTCTTTCTTTCTTTTTTTTTTTTT
>NW_012121598.1:3806966-3936217 GCF_000951035.1 Colobus angolensis palliatus | reverse complement strand
GCCACCTCGCCCGGCTAGTTTTTTGTATTTTTTTAGTAGAGACGGGGTTTCACCGGGTTAGCCAGGATGGTCTCGATCTCCTGACCTCGTGATCCGCCCACTTTGGCCTCCCAAAGTGCTGGGATTACAGGCTTGAGCCACCGCGCCCAGCCTCAAACTTTTCTTTATAAAGCTGTCCCAGAAAATAGTTCAGAAGCTCTTGTATTAACTCATTCATAATGTAACAATGTGACTTTGCAAAAATACTCTTCACTTAAAGTCACTATACTTGTGATTGCACAGTCAGATATTACAGAGATACAGTTTTTTGTTTTTTTGTTTTTTTTTTTTTGAGATGGAGTCTCGCTCTGTTGCCCGTGCTGGAGTGCAATTGCGCAATCTCGGCTGGCGGGCTCCCTCCCGGGTTTGAGCGATTCTCCTGCCCCTGCCTCCCAAGTAGCTGGGATTCCCTGGCTAATTTTTTTTATATTTTTAGTAGAGACGGGGTTTTGTCATGTTGGCCAGGCTGGTCTTGAACTCCTGACCTCAGGTGATCCAACTGCCTCGGCCTCCCAAAGTGCTGGGATTACGGGCGTGAGCCACTGTGCCCAGCCCCAGATAAAGGTCTTTTTGTAATAAGAATGCTTGTTATAAGCCTCTTAGTTGTTGGTAAAGCCACAGCTTAAAGAAGATTGCCATTTTGGACTCTCACAGTCAGCTGGAGTAGACATGCACTTTCTGCAGTGTCACCAGAAGTAGTTCTGTGATTTTTGTTGGTTCTAGATAGTAAAAATCATCTGTTTATGTGTGTATATATTCTGGAGCTGGTGATTTGGGGCAGAAATACTTGGTAATCTATGATATCAAGATAGTATTTGCTGATGACGGGTCATTTAGTGATGACATCTTTGAAAGTGATCTTGAGTAGAAAGGTAGATGGTTTAAGTAGCAGGTGGCAGATAGAAGCTTGCACCTGGCAATACTGACTTGGTTTCTATATCGGTACTTCTCTAATACAATAATAAAGCTCTGTTGAGCTTGGCATCACGTATTTTAGAGGCAAGGTTTCCATTGTGTAGCCTGTCTTCCACTTTTTTTTTCTTTCTTTTTTTTTTTTTGAGACGGAGTCTCGCTCTGTCCCCCAGGCTGGAGTGCAGTGGTGCGATCTCCGCTCACTGCAAGCTCCGCCTTCCGGGTTCACGCCATTCTCCTGCCTCAGCCTCCCGAGTAGCTGGGACTACAGGCGCCCGCCACCACGCCCGGCTAATTTTTTGTATTTTTAGTACAGACGGGGTTTCACCGTGTTAGCCAGGATGGTCTCGATCTCCTGACCACCTTTCTTCCACTTTTTAACTGTCTTGTTTGATGTAATTACGGAAACATTTTGATATTTTGTTTCCACTAGAGGGAGTTGTAAAGCTAGTATTTGTTTACATTTTGCGTGTATCCATGAAAGCATTATTTAATAATTCATAGTTGAAAATATCAGAATCTTTTAAGAAGTGTACTAAGAGGTCACCTGTTCAAAGGGAATATGACCGTTAGGTATTCCATTTGCTACCCTTTCTCTTGGGAGAAGATTATTGTATGGTTTGTAATTTGGGGCCTCTTGCCTTCATGAATATTGAGGATTATAGGCTCTGAAGATAATCTGTTTAGTTAATTTAAGTTGAAAATCCTAACAGAAGGTTTACATGTTCTCTGTTTTACATTTGCCCCTGAATGTAGGCTTTTGTATGTTCTATATGGGTTATTGCAAAGTGTTTTGTTAAGAAAGTTCTTTGAGTAAAATGCTCTTTTTTTTTTTCTTTTTAAGAAAGAAATATGTGAAGTAGAAAGGGAGAGGAGTTTATAGAATGAATCTGAATTTATTTCAACTGAAGCCTTAGAGTGGTAAATTATCTTTTTTATAGGGAAGGTATCTGTTAAATTTTTTAACTCAGTTAATGCACAGTAACATCCTGTTGAGATTGCTGCTTGCAGCCCAAAAGCAGTCTGATGAATTTTAAATTAATGACTAGTATTAAATCTTATCATTTATAAGGATTGTTATTTCTGTTCTTGAATCTGTATTTGGAAGTTTGATAGATCTTTAATGAGGAAAATTTATAGTTTCTAAATTTCTCTATTTGGTAACAGGTAACATGCATAACTAGATATGGCAATTTTGTGTTTTATTGCACAGGGTTCAGTGACCAAAAAGCAATTTGACAGTGTATATGAGGAGGGCACACTTTGATCCTGGGAAACTGGAGGATGGATTTTATTCCTGAATGGTCTTATTTGGGAGGACGTCGTTTAGCTTTTCTCAGCCCTGAAACTTATAGAAGCCAGGGAATATGACCCGGCTATGCCAAAGAACTTGATGGATAAATTTTTTGAAGATGAATTTTAAAATGTTAGCATATATGTAAAATATCTTGCAAGACTCTAAATACTATAGGGATGATTTTGCTAGTTGATGTTTATGTGTGGATCCAGAAGCATTTTGGTTAGCTGATTGCTTATACTCAAATTCATTTTTCTCTGTGGATGCCAATTTTGTGGTGTCACAAAGCTACAATAACTGCTGAATTATTATGTAGTGTTTTGTTTTTGTGTGGGGAAAAAAAGGCACCCTTGAATTTTAAGGCTATGTACTTGAACCTCGCTGAAGGTTTAGAAGAAAATATTCTTTCTGTTCAGAAGTCTTTACTTAATATAAATATAAAAGATTTGTTTTGTTTTATTTTTCCTTTTGTAACATGTGGGGGTAGTCTTTTGCCTTAAAGCAGTGATGCATGATTATAGACAACAAGTGGTACTACTTTTAAAAGACCTCATAGATGCGATGTTTTTCTCCAGTGCATTTGTGTCTTTGTAGAATTGCTTTGCTACCTTTCATTTGAAGCATGTCATATACAAATATGTTGATGTGTCCTGTTTTGTTTTTCATATTGTGTCTTTTGTATTTCTTGTTTTTTGTATCTCTCAGTCAACTTTGATATGGCTAATTCTCAAAATGATTTTTCAAGTACCTTGCATGTGGAGGTGAGAAATACATGAGGGTCTTGCATGTTCATGTTAGCATTAAACAGATTTAAAGATGAAAATAACTTTTCTTTTCTTTTTTTTTGAGAGGGAGTCTCGCTCTGTCACCCAGGCTGGAGTGCTGTGGCCAGATCTCAGCTCACTGCAAGCTCCGCCTCCCGGGTTCACGCCATTCTCCTGCTTCAGCCTCCCGGGTAGCTGGGACTACAGGCGCCGCCACGTCGCCCGGCTAGTTTTTTGTAGTTTTTAGTAGAGACGGGGTTTCACCGTGTTAGCCAGGATGGTCTCGATCTCCTGACCTCGTGATCCGCCCGTCTCGGCCTCCCAAAGTGCTGGGATTACAGGCGTGAGCCACCGCGCCCGGCCAGATGAAAATAACTTTTCATTGAAGAAAGTATCTTTCTCTTGTTGCATCTTTAAAAAAAAAATTGATTGAGAAAACCTTTTAAAAAAAAAACCCATCTAGTGAATATGAGAAATAAATATAGATGAAGAAGTATTCCTACCCACCTCCAACATACTCTATTCCGATTTCCAAATTTTATTTCACCAAAGCTCAGTTAAGAATTTGGGCATTCCTTTCAGACCTTCCATAAAATCTATTTATTTAACTTTTACTATACATATTTTGTTTAAGAAAGTTTTTTTTTTTTATGTAATTCTTAACATTATACTCAGATATGTTTTATGGCCACATTTCATTTCTTTTGTATTAATGACAGGTAAAGTGGAAAAAAAATAACCTGCTATAGACCAGGGAGCATCTCTTTTTTTTTTTTTTCTGAAAGGTTTTACAGAGTATTTAAGGTCTTTAAAATCCACTTGCATAATGTTATAGGTTTGATTTATGTACTTTGGAGGGATGTAATCAAGTTGTTAATTAAACTGGTGCTTAGTTTCTTAAAGAGAAGTAGTTAGAAACAGTTTCCCAAAAAAGTAATTAGTAACATAATATTTGATCTTCTAATTGTTGCTTAAGATATATATATTGGGATTTTTAGGGTAGTATTATTATATTGGGTTTTGAAGAAAGACAATTGCAGATAGTTATTGAAATCCTAAAAGTTATTGAGTTATGTCTTACAGAATAGCTGATTTATTCATCTTTTTATCATATTTGAAATTTGAATGAATTAACTTTATCTAGTTTATATAATAAGCAGAATGCTAAAACTGATTTTTTTCTAGAAAATAATAGAGATAAATCAAATATTTAATATCAGATGTAGTGTTATGCTTTTGCATGTGCTATCTATAGAAAACAGTCTTCCAACTCTTCTTTTACTCAGATGTTGTATGAGAGCAGAGTATTGTGTATCTTTTCATCTCTGGAATTAGATCTCTACTAATTAGTGACGCCCCCGGGTTTCCACAGGTTTCTACATTATCAGAGCATTTAAGGGCTTCTAGGCCACCTGCTGCTGCTGCTGCTGTTCTCATCACCTGGCCAGAGTGCATCTGGCTACTCACATTCCCTGTGGGATGTCTAATTGACAATTCCCCAAGGTCTGATTACTGGTAAAACAGCATGCCGAGACTTAGTCTGCCTGCCCTGTGATAACATAATACGTTGATTGTACCATTATTGTGACTTGCTGTGTTTCCACAAAAAGGTTTTTTAATTCTACTGTATGTGTATTTAAATCTTAGACCTTTGTTTAAAAAAAAAAAAAAGCCTTCTGATATAAATCCTAAAATTATGCATTCCCCTTTACCCAAGTGAAATGATGAATATAATTTGTGTGGTACTTAAGAAGTTAATTAAAGGAGGGAATTACGAACTTCTTTGACCTCTACAGTAAAAACCCACTTGTTCCAAGGCAGCTTTGGCTTGGTGTCTTGTGTTTAAATTGGTATGATATTGATGCAGCCCTTTTGACTCAGTTGCAGCAGTTACTCACAGACCTTCCCCATGACATGCTGGATGACGACCTCTCCTCTCCTGAGCCCCAGTATTCGGACTGCAGCGAGGATGGCACAGACAGAGAGTAAGCACCTGAAGGCACTTTCACGTGTATATTGCAATTCTATAAGTCTTTTTCTTTTGATGAAGATTAATAATTACATGATTATAAAATTATAAATTGATTCTTAAAATTTTGGGTGAAGGTTGGAGGGAAAAATGTTAAAATCTTGGGGTTCTTTGTGTTATCTGTGTACAAATAAATGATAGGCTTTAAATCGAAAGTATTCCTTTTTCTCAAGACCACATCATCCTGAGCAATTGGAGATGAGCTGGAATGAGCAAATGCTGCCCAAATCTCAAAGTGTAAATGTAAGTATCTGGTGTGATGGTGACGTTGATGAGGGTGGGAATGAATTTTTGTGCTTTTGTTTTACTCTTGTTATCTAATAGGACTATAATGAAATTCAGAGTTTATATGCTGGAGAAAAATGTGGCAATGTCTGGGAAGAAAACAGAAGTAAAACTGAAGACCGACATCCTGTGTACCATCCTGAAGAAGGTGGAGATGAAGGTGGAAGTGGTTATAGTCCTCCAAGTAAATGTGAACAGACTGATTTATATCACCTTCCTGAAAACTTTAGGCCATATACCAATGGTCAGAAGCAGGAATTTAATAACCAACCAACCAATGTAATTAAATTTTCAGATCCTCAATGGAACCATTTTCAGGTATTGTAAAACCTTGACTTTGAAGAACTTGTGTGTGTGCACACACATTTGCGTGATGTTTGTATGTGTTCAGGAAATGTATGTGAGTGCAATGGTAAGATGATTTAACCACACAAAGTTCTGAGAGGGCACTTATGCAGGTTTATGGTGAATTAGTCATGGTATTTTCTGTTTACAGTCTAATACAATCATGATCTTAAGTCAGAAGTTTAAAATAGAGGCTCTTTGGACACAGTTGATTAAACATTAAAAGTTAAGTCTGCCAAAGAATAACTATCCTCGTTTACTGCTGCTTCTACCACTGCACTGTGCTTTAGTGAGAAGCTATGTTCAGGTCTCTTATTGTAGTTTTTAAAGCAGTAATTCTGGGTAGGTGACATTTAATTTCCTCAGTTTTCTTGCTTGCCACTCATAACAAATTTTAGGTTAAACACGTCAAAGCTGGTATCTGTTTTGTATGGTGATATAACAGTAGACAGGATGAATGTGAAGGAAAAAACGAAAAACCTTGTTTTTCCTGTGGGAGAGTTTAATGAAGTAAGACCTCAGGATATAGTTAGTTGCTTCTTAGAATTTCTCGATGACAGCAAATACCTCAACAGCTAGTCTGTGTCACGCAATGACAGGATGGATTTTTTAGGGCTGTTAAGTGGTTATTTTCTCTTAATTCTATCTCTGTAGAATGTTATTCATCCCATAAGAGTTACCGAATATTTATTAGTTATGAGGCACTGTTTCCATGTTCATGTTATTGAATATGTGCATTTTTATGTTCCCAAGATGTTGGCATAATCTAAATCATTTGTAATAAAATATTTGTATATAGTCTTACTAGAATTCTTGGGTTTTATTTATAAAATTGCCTTCATTGTGTGCTCAAAAGTAGAATTTAGTTGTCTATAAATTATGTATTGCAGACTTTCAATTAATATTGTTAAATAACAATAAGTGCTACTTTTGTGCAGATATATGTGTGTGTGTGTGTATAAAACTTTGTATCTGTACCAAAAGTAAGTTCTGTAACATAAAATTTAGGTGTCTAATTCAGATAATTTTGGAAGAAAAGGCCAAATCTTAATTGTCAGATTCATTTGTTGTCTATAATAGCAATTTGGTTCATCACAGGGTCCCAGTTGTCAAGGTTTGGAACCGTATAATAAAGTGACATATAAACCTTATCAGTCTTCTGCCCAGAATAATGGCTCGCCAGCCCAGGCGATAACAGGAAGTGACACATTTGAAGGCCTGCAACAACAATTTTTAGGAGCTAATGAGAGTAGGTATCAAGTTTATATTTGTTTTTTAATACCACATAATTGGGGAAATTTGAACACACAGTGAATATATGAGCACATTCAAGAGATTATTATTTTTTGAGTATGACAATAGAATTGTGCTTGATATTTCAAAGAGCCCTTATTTTTAGAGATATATACTAAAGAGTATTTATGAATAAACTGACATGAAGTCTAGGATTTACTTTAAAATAATATACTGTTGAGGGGTAATGTTGGGTGGGAATATAGATGGAGCTGAATTGGCCATGAGTTCATAATTGTTGAATCTGGGAAATGGGTTTGCCTAGATTCATCATATTATTCTCTTTACTTTCTTATATATTTGAAATTTTCCATTAGGAAAAGTTAAAAGACATTTTCTCAACTGTATATTTCAGTCATTCTAGTTTAAGTCTTTTCTCCTCATTTGTATAGTAGTTAGTATCCTCACCTATCATACAGGAGACCAGGGCTCATTTGAAATTTAAAAAAAGTTTAAAAAGACTTTTTATGAACTTTATATATATTTTTTTGACTGAAGCCTAATTTGGAAAATGAAACATAGTTTTCAGTCTCAGATTTTTGACTACATGGAAGTATAATTTAATACATCAGCACTATCATCAACTTTTTTGTTTCGATTTTAGTTTTTAGTGTAATAATTAGTCAACTCTGATACAAATTACTTTATATTCAGAATTACTTAGATATCAGGTTCAGTCATGTGACATTTGCCAAATTTTTTTTTGTATAGTATGTATATAAATATGAGAATGAAAAAAGTGCTTATAGCTGCTACAGAATTTTGAGATGCAATGCTAGTATCAAAAAACAAAAATCCCAAAATATAAACCCATATAGTGACTGTCCTGAATTACTCTTGTCATACTCTCTGGCATACTAAATAGCTTCTAATTATTGTGCATATTGAAGAGCCAGTGTAATTCTAGAGTGTGACAGCAAGTGTTTTTGTTTTTTTTTTTGTTTCCCTTTAATTAGTAGGGGAAAAGTCATAGTGGATATTCCGGCTTGCCTGAGCTATACCAAAGAGCAAACTGGACTTTTGGGTTGTGACTTCATAGTGTTGCTTCCATCTTACACTGGGACGGCAGGGTAGTTACAGGGGGAGGCCCAGAATTCATTTTCCCCTAACGGAGTCAACAGCAAATATGAGGATGGCCTCTCTTTGTTCTTCCGTTTTTTGTGGAATGAGGAAGTGGACAGTGTATATGACATAACTGGTTTTAGGTTGAGTAAATGAACCTCACAGCAGTGGCCTGACATCTCCTTAGTGTTGACTCTTTCAGTTCCCTTGAAAAGTTGTATTTGTATCTCCTGGTCTTTCTGCATATAAAAACCTTTCCTCATGTTTCTTAACAGTCTGCACTTCTTCAAGTTGAGTTAGTTACACATTTGTCTAAATTTGACATTTGGAAGTTAATTAAATAATGGTAGTGCCAATTTAGTGATTATAGTTTCTTAGCAACAGTAGTTTAAAAAAAAAACAAGTTCGGAGAGAGATGGGGCTAGCTCTACTATAAGATCTATGAGGAGTTTGACTTGTATAAACTTTTCAGTCTTTAATTTTCTTTATTTATCCAGATCTCTTTTTAAAAAGAGGACGGAATTATTTAGTTAGCAAGTGGTTAAAACTCAGTAAATGCATTTATTTCTGATTATAAGCTTACAGAAACATTGTTCTAGCAGGAAATGAAGAATATTTATCATTATGTAGTTGAAGCATACCTACCAATCCTTTTTTTCATTTTTTTCTCTGACTCTTTTTAAAGTGGTCCCCAAATGACTAGTTGTTTCTAAAACGAGACTTCAAAATCTGTTTTTTTTTTTTTTTTTTAATTTTGGATTTGAGGAGTACATTTGCAGGTTTGTTACATGAGTGTATTAAATAATGCTGGGGTTTGGCTTCTAGTGAACCCATTACCCAAATAGTGAACACAGTACCCAATGGATAGTTTTTCAACCCTTCTCCCCCTGCCCCAAATTCTTGATTAATCTATTCACTAGCTAATTAATTCAGTTATGTACCAGCATCAATATAAATATTATGTTTTCCCCACTCCTGCCTAAAATAAAATATTTTGAGGCTATCTAGAAATTTTCTTTAAGAATTATTTTATAGAAGCTGATGTACTTGTTTTTAATTTTCTGAGAGCATATTACTTTATTCCATTGCAGTTGTTATATGATTTTTAATTGGCTAAAATAGTAGTTAGTGATTCAGGGTTATAACTTAAACCAGTGACTTTCAAACTTATCTAGCAGTGACCCACTGTAAGAACCATATTTTTTTATTGTGATATGGTCTACAACATATATCTATATGAACAGGTATATATAAATGAAACAAGTTTCACAAAATAAGACTGATTCTTACTACATGATTCAATCTGATACATTCTATTTTATCTCTCTTTTTTTAATCCTAGTCACAATTCACTGAATTGATTTCATGATGCTCTGAAAAGTTGTAGTCACAGTTTGAAAAACACTGCTTTAAATGACTATAAATTTATATTTTGGTATGTTTTTATCTAATAAATTGTCTTTAATTCCCAGACTCTGCAGAAAATATGCAGATTATTCAACTTCAGGTTCTTAACAAAGCAAAAGAGAGACAACTGGAGAACTTGGTTGAAAAGTTAAATGAAAGTGAACGCCAAATTCGATATCTGAATCACCAGCTTGTAATAATAAAAGGTAAGATGCTGAACGCTGTCATTTATGGGGTATACTGAGCTAGATATCTTGTTTCTAGTAACCTCATATTAACTACGAAGCTCAGAGAATAAAAGCACTTGGTCAGAGGGCTCATAGTGAGTGAGGCATAGCAAAATAAAACCCAGGATTTCTGAGTGTTGGCCTTGGATTACTTCTCTTTGGAACACACTGTTTTGGAGGTCAGGTGTGGCTTACGCCCATAATCCCAGCACTTTGGGAGGGGCCACGGTGGGCGGATCACTTGAGATCAAGATTTCAAAACCAGCCTGGCCAATGTGGTGAAACCCTGTCTCTACTAAAAATGTAAAAATTAGCCAGGTGGTGGCAGCATCTGTAATCCCAGCTACTTGGGAGGCTGAGGCAGGAGAAGGAGAATCGCCTGAACCCGCAGGTGGAGGTTGCAGTGAGCAGAGAAAGCGCCACTGCACTTCAGCCTGGGTGACAGAGTGAGACTCCGTCTCAAAAAAAAAAAAAGACACACTATTTTGGAGTCCTCATTTTTTCCCTTTTCTCACTTAGGCTTTTAGAATCGTTGAACATTATTTAACTGTACTGATGGCATTCTGTCCTAAAAAGTTGTTGATTCCTTATGTCATTACTCTGGATGAAGTATTCCAACTTTCAAAGTGATTTGTGTTTAGTTTGCACTGCAGCGTTTTCTGAGGCTACAAATTAGCGTAAATGTTTTAATCCAAATAAGAGTTAGTGATTGTGAAGTGCCATGTCTGGGATAAACACATAAATACAGACTTAAATTATAATTGTTTACTTCTTGTGCTTTCTCTAGTTTTGGTCCACATTGAACTTTCATTTGTAGAATAATTTTGTGATTGAACTCTAGCTCATTCAAATTTAATTGATGGTGAAAATGTCTCTTTCTGTAATCCTCATAACATTTATTTTGAGAGAAGAACTTGTGAGCTGTTATAGCAAAGTACGTGGGAAGAATTTAACATTAGGTGAATTAAAGAGTTCACTGTAAGTGGGCCCGGCGTGGTGGCTCACGCCTGTAATCCCAGCACTTTGGGAGGCTGAGGCGGGCAGATCACGAGGTCAGGAGATCGAGATCATCCTGGCTAACGCGGTGAAACCCAGTCTCTACTAAAAATACAAAAAAATTAGCCGGCCGTGGTGGCAGGCGCCTGTAGTCCCAGCTACTCGGGAGGCTGAGGCACGAGAATGGCGTGAACCCGGGAGGCGGAGCTTGCAGTGAGTCGAGATCACACAACTGCACTCCAGCCTGGGCGACAGAACGAGACTCCGTTACAAAAAAAAAAAAGAAGAGTTCGTTGCAAGTATGTGTAGGATAATTAGTCCTCAGATAACTTCTTTGATTAGCAGGGGTTTGTCCCCAAAAGGGATGCAATAATATTTTTAAAGGAAGTAGTTTTGCTTCTCCAAAAAAATTTTTTTGGTGTCAGGATTTTTTTTTTTAATTTTTAATTTTAAATAATTTCTTTATTTAGGACTAGGTGAGGTGGCTCACGCCTGTAATCCCAGCACTTTGGGAGGCTGAGGTGGGTGGATCACTTGAGGTTAGGAGTTCAAGACGAGCGTAGCCAACATAGTGAAACCCCATCTATACTAAAAATACAAAAATTATCTGGGAGTGGTGACAGGTGCCTGTAATCCCAGCTACTCGGAAGGCTGAGGTTGTAGTGAGCCACGATCGTGCCACTGCACTCCAGCGTGGGTGACGGAGCGAGACCCCGTCTCAAAATAAATAAATACATAAATAAATAATTTGGTTTTCTCTAAATCAACTAAAGTTCATTTTTCTGGATTAAATTTAATTCAACAACATTTATATATGATACAGATGTGATATCTGATAGGGATTGTGACACTGGGGTCCCTCTACAGTAACATTATTTATATAAACATGTTTAATACCATAGATGAAAAGGATGGTTTGACTCTCAGCCTTCGAGAATCACAGAAACTCTTTCAGAATGGAAAAGAAAGAGAGATACAGCTTGAAGCTCAAATAAAAGCACTGGAGACTCAAATACAAGCATTAAAAGTCAATGAAGAACAGGTACGTATTTTAACTTATGTACAGTAAAACAGTTAAAAGTTTAGTTATTTAACAAAACTTTTTGTAGGGTAAGACTAAATTTAGAAGAACTTTGAAGTTATTGACAAAGCATTAGAACTTAAATTTCCTGACTGAAATAGTTTCCTTCAGAATTGGTATCCTGAGAAGCTTTTTTAAAATTTTTATTTTTATTTTTCTGCTGCTTCTTCATTTGGAGAACTGTTCTTTAGACTTGAGTTTAAAGTGGTGACACATTCACCTTGTTTGATTAATGAGATAGACATTTGATTTTTGGAAATAGTCATAAGTCATTGGTAGCTAAGCCTGGTGGTGGTTGATTCATTTTTTGGCAGAAGGCAGGGTTAAAAATGAAAGTGACGGCCAGGCGCGGTGGCCCACACCTGTAAGCCCAGCACTTTGGGAAGCCGAGGTGGGCGGATCACCTGAGGTCAGGAGTTCGAGACCAGCCTGGCCAACATGGTGAAACCCCGTCTCTACTAAAAATACAAAATTAGCCGGGCGTGGTGGCAGGTGCCTGTAATCCCAGCTACTCGGGAGGCTGACACAGGAGAATCGCTCGAACCTGGGAGGCAGAGGTTTCAGTGAGCTGAGATCGCACCATTGCACTCCAGCCTGGGGGACGAGAGTGAGACTTCCTCTCAAAAAAATAAAAGAAAAGAAAGTGACTATGAAATAATGAGCTTGGTTTTGCCTGAGACTTGTAGCTAAGTCTGAGGATGGTTTAATGAAAGAGTTTAAACAGTGTTGTCTCATGTCTGGCTCCTCCTCATCCTTCAGGTCTTAGCTAAAAACAGTCACCTTTTCAGAGGACTTCTTATTCACTTTATATGTAAGGTAGCCCATAGCTGCATCCTCCAACTCACCTTCATTGCGCCATATTCTATTACTCTATAACTATCTGAAATGATCTCATTTGTTTACTTGTTATTTATTGTCTCTTCCCACTAGAAAGTAGTACGAGCTTAGACCTTTTCTGTGTGGTCATTATGTCCTTAGTGCTTAGAACCCTGCCTGGCACAAATTATCTATGTCATTCAGTGGATGGATCTCTTAGCAATGAAAGCAGTATGCAATATATCGGCAATCTCTGGAATAGAATGAAGAATAATTCTCTTTTGAAATTTTAATTTTTGTATGTAATATAGGTTATTTATAACTTTTTGAAAACCAATAGTTACTAGATTAAAAAGTTAAGTTGCTTTTATGTAGTGAAAGGTTATAATTTTGTAATCTTTTTATGTAAGCAGCAGAATCACCAAGGGTATTAGTTTCCTATTGCTGCTGTAACATGACCACAAATTCAGTGGTTTAAAACAACGCAAATTTATCTCACAGTTGTGGAGGTCAGAAGTCTGACATGGATGTCGCTAGGCTAAAATCAGGGTGTCGGCAAGGTTGCATTGCTTTCTGGAGGCTTTAGCGGAGAATCCATTTTCTTGCTGTTTCCAACTTTTAGAGGCCACCTGTGTTCCTTAGCTTGTGGCCCGTTTCCATCTTGGAAGCCAGCAATGAATGGCTGGTTAATAAGTCTTTCTGGTTCTGACTTTTCTGCCTTCGTTTTCCTCGTTTATGGACCCTGTGGTTACATTGGGCCCACCTGGATAATCCAGGCTACTCACCTTATTTTAAGGCAGTCTAATTAGCAATATTAATTTCATGTACAATCTTAATTTTCCCTTGCCATGTAATATAGCTTATTCACAGGTTTTGGGGATTAGGACATGGGCATTTCGGGGGGCTGTGATTTTGCCTACAATACCAACTGTGCAGTTAGAGCTTTGAAAACTTTGTTTTTAAAAAGTGACCATTGGCAAGTTTCATCAGTCTTTCAAGGAACAGTTGTCATTTGTCTATGACCTAACAATTGGGTTACCCCACACTTTGGTCATAGAGCAATGCAAACAGCACTGGGGCCATCACAGCAGCGCAGATTCCGTGCCCGATAGCCACGTTCACCATGCTGCGCAAAATCCTCTTTCACTCCCCTCAGGTAACTACCAAATGTATTTTCTCAGGGAACATTGTTTCCAACAACTATGGGCCTGGAGGTTCCCAGCTAGGAACGTTTTAATAAGCTTGAGCCATGATGAGTGGAGACCCCTTCTCTGCTCTCATTAAAACATGCTTGAGTTTTAGTGTATAGTAAAAGTAAAAGTTTATTGACAGCACAGAGCTAAAATACTCTGTGTATATTTTAAATATGGATATCCTGTGTGTATTACTAGATGATCAAGAAGTCCAGAACAACTGAAATGGCTCTGGAAAGCTTGAAGCAGCAGCTGGTGGACCTTCATCATTCTGAATCACTTCAACGAGCTAGAGAACAGCATGAGAGCATTGTTATGGGCCTCACAAAGAAGTACGAAGAGCAAGTATTGTCCTTACAAAAGAATTTGGATGCCACAGTCACCGCACTTAAAGAACAGGTTGGGATGATTTCAAATGAGCAACTGTTATCAACAAGTAAAGCTGGTTAAGTTTTGTAACTGATATTTTATGGTTCATCATATAGAAATCTTGAATGTTTGTAGTAAATGTTAGATTGTGTGGGACGTGAGTGAAACTTAAAAGCCAGTGATATTGGCAGGGCACAGCGGCTCATGCCTGTAACCCCAGCACTTTGGGAGGCCAAGGCGGACGGATCACCTGAGGTCAGGAGTTCAAGACCACCCTGACCAACATGGTGAAACCCTGTCTCTACTAAAAATACAAAAAAAAGAATTAGCCAGGTGCAGTGGTGCACGCTTATAATCCCAGCTACTTGGGAGGCTGAGGCAGGAGAATCGCTTCAACCTGGGAAGTGGAGGTTGCAGTGAGCTGAGATTGCACCACTGTACTCCACCCTGGGCGACAGAGTGAGACTCCATCAAAAAAAAAAAAAAAAAAAAAGCCAGTGATATTTTAATCTGAGAATACATCCTAAAGATATACTTTTGGAAACCCTGCTTCTTCTTATATGATTATTAGTACTTTCTCAACTTTCACATTACTTGTCCTTTATTTGTAGAGTATTTGTGCATATTGTTTATATGGTCCTAGAATAAATCCAGACCAAAACAAATGAGTCTGCCAGTGGCTGGCTGGAAACTGAGAGGTTACCTTGGAAGCTTAATCGGTAGAAAGCCTTACTTGAGTCTCCCAGCATTTGGTAATTCACCTGTCAGTACAGTCTGTTGAGAAATGATTCTTGGGAGAAAAGTAAATTTTGAAGACAGTATAATTTATAAAATAAAGAAGACAGCCTGATGAGATTAATCAGATTTGAATCTTAAAGAGATGTGTATCTTGAGCATATTACATAGTGAATTTTTATTATTTTCACTCAAGGGGGAATAAAATATTGAAAGCTTAATGTGAGTCAGGTGGTGAGTTTGCTTGTGCTCCATAACTCTAGGTAATCACTTGAGTGAATAACATTTCAGAATGCATTTTTCTTAACATAATTTCAAAATTGATTTGAGGGTATGGAAAATTTCACCACACTTAAAATTCATGCTGATTTGGGTTATTTCTGACCTGTATAGCTGCCTCTAATTTTTCCATGCTTTTAGGTAGAATTATATAGGAGTGCGTTACTGGCAATAATTGTTTGTGTATCATTTTATTTTATTTTTACATGTATTTACATGAGTTTTTATTATATCTATTTCATTATGTATTTTTTTTTTTTTTTTTTTGAGACGGAGTCTTGCTCTGTCGCCCAGGCTGGAGTGCAGTGGCCGGATCTCAGCTCACTGCAAGCTCCGCCTCCCGGGTTTACGCCATTCTCCTGCCTCAGCCTCCTGAGTAGCTGGGACTACAGGCGCCCGCCGCCTCGCCCGGCTAGTTTTTTGTATTTTTTGGTAGAGACGGGGTTTCACTGTGTTAGCCAGGATGGTCTCGATCTCCTGACCTCGTGATCCGCCCGTCTCGGCCTCCCAAAGTGCTGGGATTACAGGCTTGAGCCACCGCGCCTGGCTCATTATGTATTTTATATAGAAAAAACATTGTGAATTTGATCAATGTGGAGGATATATAGGAGTAGGGAAAGATGAAGGCCAGTTATGGTGGCTCATGGCTGTAATCCCAGCACTTTGGGAGGCTGAGGCAGGTGGATCACTTGAGCCCATGAGTTCGAGACTAACCTGGGCAAAATAGTGAAACCTTGTCTCTACAGGAAAAAAAATAAACAATTAGCTGGGCATGGTGGCATGTGCCTGTAGTCCCAGCTACTTGGGAGGCTGAGGTGGGAGGATTGCTTGAGCTCAGGAGGTCGAGGCTGCAGTGAGCTGTGATTGCACCACCGCACACCAACCTGGGTAACAGAGTGAGACTCTGTTTCCAGAAAAAAAAAAAAAAGGCTACCCAAATTATTGAAAAGTCTGCTTTATAGAATATTTAAACAAATAAAATTTGAGATGTCGCTTCATAAATTTTTATTTTATTTATTTTATTTTAAAGTTAATTTTGGCCAAACACAGGGTAACATTGAAGTTAGCTGGACTTGGACAGTAGCCCTTCTTGGATGACTAGAGAAGAGTGGATCCTGGTGGCTTTTCTTTATTGGGTTCAGGGTCTCCATTCTCTGTTGACTTCAACACAGTTTCATTAGAGATGGGTTGGAAGGAATTTATAATGTTTTCTACTCCTGTGCCCACTGCATTCTCTGTTGTCCACTGCTCCCCCACTTCAATAGAAGAACTCTACACTAAAGTGAGAACAAATTCTTGATTCTGTGCTGGGTGGGCTTCAGACTCCTCAACCATAAATTGAAGGTGTTAAGGTATTTTCCCACTGTTATGTTCTTTTTTTTTTTTTTTTTTTAACAGAGCATGGCACTGATGTTAGGCTCTGCATATAATCGCATAGCTGCTTTGCAAAGTGGTGATTCCAAAGTGCCTAACAGAAGCCCAGACCTCAGCATCATGCCACATACCCATGTAACACACCTGTACACATATCCCCTGAATCTAAAATTTAAAAAAAGTCTGTAACTAGTATATTTTGAGAAATTTATGGATCGTAAAATTAAGAGTTTTTCTTAAGACACCAGCTTTTCTGGGTAGAAAAGATTGTATGCACTCACAACATATTATAATAGTTCTTTTTTTTTGGGCTGATTTTCCCTTGAATTTGTTAAGTGAGACAGAAAAGGTGAAAGAAATGGCTTCTTGGAGCTCACAGTGTTCCTCCAGTGTCATAATTCTCTCCTAGTAAACTATCTCCTGGGCTCTCTCCATCAAACTGACTTTTACCTCCTGCCATTCATAGAAGTGTCCTGTTAAGATCTCTGATTATCTCCTTGTTGATATATTACTTTTTTCCTTCTGTCTCCTTGAAATCTTTAGCTTTTGGTGAAGTCATGGACTTTGGTTTCTATGTCATAACCTTCTACCTTTTCTTTAATGTTATATTTAAAGGCTCCACTTTGAACACTTTCTGTTGGCTTAGAGACTCCCACAGACTTCTCTGTCCTCATTTTCCTGTGCGCTAGAACCCTGTCCAGTTCTTTTCCCTCCCACAGATTCAGCTGTCATCTCTGTCATCTCTCTTTCTTTTTTTTTTTTGAGATGGAGTCTCGCTCTGTTGCCCAGGCTGGAGTTCAGCCGTCATCTCTTTATCATTACATTTGTCTCAGTCTTGAAAAATGTGTGCCCATATCAATCTTGAACTACTCAAGCTAATCATGGCCAACGTTGAACTACATTGAACAACGTTGATTTTTGGTATTAAAACTTTAAAGTTTTATGAGTATGATCTGTTTTCCTGAACTTGTCAACAGCATACACCATAGTTTAATTGGTTGTAACATATAATCAAATTATTGGCAGAATCTGCCTTTTCTTTACAATTTTTTTTATACCTACCTTTTGTTTAACTTTGTTGGTAGTTCCCAGTCCCTCGTTAACACTATTGTGACCTCCCCAGAATATAAATATTAGCTGTCTCCCCACCCCTTCTTGCTGTCATTACTGTCATGCTGTCATTAATATGAGCTCATTCATTGTGTTTGCCACATTACTTTGGCGCTTTAGAACCAGGTTTCTCAAGCTGGCCTGGAATTAGCAGCAGTGTGCCAGGAGGTTTGCAGTGCTGAATAAACATGGACTAGTTTCCAGAAGCTTCATTTTGCTCAAAAACTTAGGAGAAAAAATTTAAAGCAAACACAGCTTCATTATGAAATAGAATACAAAATTCACATGAATTTTTAAGCTAAAATGGGAGACTTCGGAGTCTCTTTGCTTCAAGGTACTTCTGTGTTACTACTCTTATGGAATGTACCTTGTGTTAGTGTCCTTAAGGTATTATTGGGCTTTAGGTTATACTATGGATCAGGCAGCAAAAGCCTAAGGCCTTTTCTCTACTTCAAAGCCCTGTCTCAGTATTCTTCTTATTTCTTATTTTCTTTAGGTTTTCTCAGGTAATTTCAATTAATTAACTTAATTCACTCCTCTGCCTCTCCCATGCTCTGCTGTTTGCCTGGAATTCAGCCTTTGTAGTCGTTTTTGAAAGAGAGGTGATAATTTCGACAGTGTATTTGTTCTACCTGGACTCGGGGCTCTCGTGGTTCATTACACCCAAACACATCTTCTTTTGGAAGAAACTTGAGTATATTGCATACACACTCTGTATTTTACGTAATCCCATATAGTTACACACATACACATACACATTTACCCTATTTTTCTTTGTCATTTATTTTTCAAGTGTTTATTACAGCACTTGATATGTCTAAGGCACTGCAGAAGCACCTTCAAGGGGGCTATTAAGAGAAGTAAGACGTCTAAAAGGTGGAGAAAGATAAGAGAGAAATAGATCAAGTTTAACAGAATTTCAGAGGAGGGAAAGATTATTTTTGGCTGCTTCTTAATGGAATGAACTTTTGGCTGCTTAGAATACAGTGAGTTTTCATGTGTTTGTCTGTATCCTTACTGTTTTGGGATACAAATTGCATGATTCAAAGTAGTCTACCTAAATATATATACATACACTTAATACTGACAATATAAAATATGTATAGGAATGTAATACATTTTCTTTGGCTTGAATAGAATCTAATTTTTGAATAACATTGTCTTGTGAATATAGAGTCGAAGGAGACTTTAGCATAACTACAAAAGGAGCATAATTATTATTAGCATAATTACAAAAGAAGAAACAGACTGAAGAGCTGAAGCTTCACCCAAGCTCTTCACTCCCAGTTCTGTGCACTTTACCTTGTAAAAGGGTGATGCTCCCATGTGATGATCTTGTGTTTGACATCAAATCTAATTATGTATCATAATTTTTAGTTTACTCTTTATTAAACCTGTTTATGAAAATGACTTCCTGAACTTTTTTTCTATTTAGGAAGACATTTGCTCTCATTTGAAAGATCATGTGAAACAACTGGAAAGGAATCAAGAAGCAATCAAGTTAGAAAAGACTGAGATCATTAATAGGTTGACGAGAAGTCTAGAGGAGAGTCAAAAGCAGTGTGCCCACTTGTTGCAGTCCGGTAGGTGTCTGGTAGGGCCACTGTCTCCCCAGAAGGCTGGTTCAATATGCAGAAAGAATATAGTAGGATCCATGAATTGTAAAAATCCAGAAGGGACAGAAATCACAATCAGCAATAAATTTCTTAAAAAAAAAAAAGAAAAGAAAAAATATAAATACATATACAAAGGTTTAGTTTGTTTTTATTAAATAATTTGGAAGCTGGACACCAATATAAAGTACCAAATAAAAATAACCATCATTCTACTGAGATAATTGTTGTTAGTGAAAAGAAAAAATATAAATATATATATAAAGGTTTAGTTTGTTTTTATTAAATAATTTGGAAGCTGGACACCAATATAAAGTACCAAATAAAAATAACCATCATTCTACTGAGATAATTATTGTTAGTGTTTGAATGTATTTCCTTCAAAAGAAATGAATGTACACACATAGACAATGCCCTGCTTCTTTATGTAACGCATTTCTGAAAGCATACTAAAGCTGAACACGCAAAAATTGAACAATAAAATACGTTATAAGGTAATTTCTATTCCTGAAAACGAAAAATGATTGTAAAATCCCATTATATTTTGCTTTTTTAGGCCCAATATTTGATCATATAGTTCTATACTTTGTATAACTTCTTTCATATTTCTCCCCTCATGATGGAATAGTGACTTACCTCGTCAGTTGAGGCCAGAGAGTTACATTTTTGTCATGCTTCAGATTTCTAATATGGTCTTTATGGTATTAAGTTTGAGACATATGCTTCCTATCATTTTAGTTTCAGCAGTTGTTTCATTTCTTATTAATTTTTATAAAATGATATTAGAGCAAAGAACAATAAAATCACATGTTTGTACAAACACTGCTATATAGACAAAACTTCCCTGTTTGCTGGTAAGTAGCTCACATTGTGAAAGCAGGTCAACAGTTATTCATTAACTGATATATGAAAGTCACACTTTGGCATATGAAAGGTGATTTAGACTGTTGGTACAATATGTGAGAGGGTGGGTTATTCAAAAGCTGAAAGTACTAAAGTCAAAGACTGCCTAAATATATGTGTATATTTGTCTTGGTAGGGGGCAAAATTTGGATTATGGTTTATTAAGGGCCGCTCCCTGTTTAGTTTTATAGCCTTTGTTTTCATTTGGCATTACTTGGTGAGCCTTTTTCCTGGCTGTTAAATGCTTTGAAAATATTATTTTCTTTATGCCATCATTGCTTCACTTAATCATTTCCCAGATGGTCATTTTCTTTTGAAACCTAATAATATCCCTTTTAAATTGCGAACAGTCCCCCCACCACCTTGCCCAGTACATTTAAAATATGAGGTTTCTAAAGTTTCAGAATTATAACCCTAATATACTTCATTTACATGTGGAGGTGGGGATGCTGGATAGAAAGGCATTTACAAAGAAGTTAAAGGCAGCACAATGTAGTTTTCTTATTGCAGGGTAGAAATGGGTTCCAAAGAATTTTTTCTTTGGCTTTCCATGAGCTGGAGTGTTATCCTCCTATTAAAGGACTTCTAGAATGTTAAGGTCTGTAGATAAGGCTGATTTGATTCATAGTAATGGTCATAGTAGCCCATGCCTTTAACTGCCCAAGGTCATATAGGATGCCATACTAAATCTGGGAAACGTCTGGCCCAGACCTATGCCTTCTGGGTCCCATGGGCTCTATGTATTCTAAAGAGACAGTAGTAATAAAGCAGAACTTTACTTTCTGTAGCCTCAGTGGATTCAAGTCTTCTGTAGATCGTAAGTACTTTGTCCCCTTACATTTTTTCAGTGTATCCTACGGTTCTTTCCTTTGCAGGGTCAGTACAAGAGGTGGCTCAGCTACAATTCCAGCTGCAGCAAGCACAGAAGGCACATACTATGAGTGAAAACATGAACAAGGCTTTGCAAGTGAGTGTTGCCACTTGGAAGAGACTCTATGGGTATCTGAATTAGGCAGTAGTTACATCACCTTTTTGAATCTTGGGTTTCTTTGTATAATAGAGGTGGTTGGACCACCTTCAAACCAGCCCATGGGAGTTGTTCACCATCTCCTTCACACAGTTGGCAAGTCAAGCCTAAGTCTGTCTAATTGCAGAGCCAAGGCCCTCCACTTCCTGCCAGTCTCCCTGCCACCTCCTTCAAGTGGCATGTCCTTTCATCTTTGGGTGTATCCCAGAGATCAGTTCATCTGTGGGGGTGAGGAATGTTGAATTTTGCTGCGATTCTGTCATATTCTCCTCCAGTGCTACTTAATTTTCCACTGGAGGGGGAGGAAAGTATGGGAGAAGAGTTCCATTATTACCTCCACCGAAAGAGGTATTTTGCCTTTTCACCACTGGCAGGCTATAGTACGACACGTTCTTGGCAAACCAGCGTACTTTGTCCTGTACTTTAGTAAGCCAGAAAGTGCCACCATCAGCATTTCAGTCCAAGGAACACACTATTTTCCACGGAGGATAAAATCTAAGAGACAGAGGTGTGAGAGGAAATCCTTATGTTTGTTTTCTCATTCATTTAGGTTTTACTTGAAAACCTGACATACGCTGGTCTTTATAATATATTTGAAGAAGTTTTTTTGCCTTCTGTTGATCATTAAAACAAATTTTGAAACATAGAATGACTGATTTCTTCATATAGGAAAATAACGAAAATTATTTTTAATAATTTTGTGTTGTAGGAAGAATTAAAAGAACTAAAAGATGAAATTTCTCTCTATGAATCTGCTGCAAAACTAGGAATACATCCAAGTGACTCAGAAGGAGAATTAAATATAGAACTCACTGAATCATATATGGATTTGGGTATTAAAAAGGTCAACTGGAAAAAATCCAAAGTTAACAGGTATGGAAAGAATATTTTAGTTTACTGCAGAAGAACCAAGATTAATAATATTGATGATGCATGCTATCTGTTTTAAGGTGAAAGCGTATTATTTTCATATGTTAACACTGTATATTGAATGCAGATACCTTGCATTTATCAGTGATATATGAAAAATATACATTAATTTTTCCTAGGAACCTTACTATAACTTTACTTTTAAAGTGGAGATTGTTTCTTTTATACTACTGCTTAATACAGATATTTTAGCAATCTCACAGAAGGAAGTATTTTATCACTCCTGCCAGAGACTGACTGGGGAGGGAGTAGTGGTGGTGGTAGAAGGAGAATTAAGCACTGAAAGGACTCTAGAAGCACTTGCTGCATGGAAGGTGCTATTCAAGGCTCTCGGAATAGAGTACAAAAGATAAGATAGGAACTGTCCTTCCCACAGGGAGCTTACGTGTTTTTTGGTCAGGGAGAAAGAAACATTCTTGGAAACAACTAAGTGCTATGCATTCGATGTTATGTTTGATGTATAAAGGTGGGATTTACACATTTCCTGTACTGATTTTAGATAGGGAAGAGAGATACGGTGTTTGGAGGAGATTGTATTTAGGTTAAGGAAAGATTTTTGGATGCGTTTAGCTCTTACTGCCACCCTTTTGTTTATAGTTTAAGAGGGAGTTTGCCATCATTATTGAATTATAGTTTCCTGAGAGTGTTTAATACATATTGTATTTCAGGTATTACACAACTAAATACAAATATATAAATGTCCTGAGAAGTTTGCAATACGGTAGGTTTTAGAAATTACATATTTTGAGACTGTGATTCCATTTTAAGAACAGTAAGATCAGATTCAGTAAGTTGAAATATAAAGTAATCAGGTGATACTGTGAAAGAAGGTATTATTTGAGTTTATTGTAAGGCTCCATTTATCTAGAGGTCTGTCTTCAGGGACTGTCATCCCTACAAATCACAGCGCTTAGTAAGTATCACAGCGCCAGAAGGAAGCAAAGAAGAAAATATCACAACTGGGCCGGGCGTGGTGGCTCACGCCTATGATCACAGCACTTTGGGAGGCCGAGGCGGGCAGATCACGAGGTCAGGAGATCGAGACCATCCTGGCTAGCACAGTGAAACCCTGTCTCTACTAAAAATACAAAAAATTAGCTGGGCGTGGCGACGGGCGCCTGTAGTCCCAGCTACTCGGGAGACTGAGACAGGAGAATGGCGTGAATCTGGGAGGTGGAGCTTGCAGTGAGCTGAGATCGCGCCACTGCACTCCAGCTTGGGAGACAGAGTGAGACTCAGTCTCAAAAAAAAAAAAAAAGAAAATATCAGAACTGGATTATATGATGTGTTTAGTAGGAGCCACCTTCAAGTTCTTATCCCAGGACCATATTGACTTAGATTTATTTGTACCCCATGAATTGTCTGATTTCCTAACTTACTGCAGAGGGCTAGGGCAAGGGTTGGGAAAGACAGTATCAGTCCTTCAGCCAGCAGCTCAACCTTAGCAGGGAGAAAACTATGGAAACCCAACAGGCTGGAGTTGCTGAGTATCACAGCAAACAACTCTACACATTTATATATGTTTGATCCACATCAGAATGTCCACAGTTATGATCCCAAGTTGTCAAAGAAAGACTTCCACTTCGGTCAGTAAATTAAAGCAATAAACAAAGTGCATTATATCTTTTTTAGACAGGTTTATATAAAATGTTACTATAGTCACCTGGAAAATTCACTATTGTGAATGCCTTATTTCCTGCTAATGCCAGATTAATTCTAAGGGGCTAGTAGAAAGAGCCTGGGCTTTAGATCCAGATTGTTTTGAATAATAGTTTTGCCATTTTATTACTAGCTTTGTGAGCTTGGGCAAATTTCTTAGCTTTTCTGAGCCTGTTTTCTTATCAAGTTTAATATCCCTAGGAGGTTAAACTGAGGATTAAAATAATGAATATAAAAGGCCTCATGTAACACATTCTAACATATATTAGGCAGTTGATAAATGATGGCTGTTACTATTGTTACTCAGTAGATGGTTGATTAAAACAGCACTGATCAGATTTTATATTAAGTCACATGAATTTTATATTAATTCAACACATACTTTGTAAAATGTTCTTGATCCTCAACCTTGTGAAAAATATCAAATCCAATATTATTATGTGAGAGCTGGAAAAACCAGAGTGAACTCCTTTGCTCAGTAAGGCCGACAGTAGCAGAACCAGTACTTGAACCCAAACTCCTGAGAAAGGTTCAGTTATCTGTCTGTTCATATTTACACATCAGTTAAACCTTTTTGCCTTAAACTCCTTTCTTCATGTCTTTTATTTTTGAGGATTAAAGACGTAGTTCATGCCAAAAAAGATTTTTCTCCAATTTGTGATTACTTTTAGTTTCTGCTATAATTTGTCTGGGAATTGAATAAATAATACATTATATATATTTATCTTTTCAAATAGTTACTTCTTCATGATGTTGATTAAAATATATTCTGCTACCTTTACACTTTCTATATTACTTGGTGCTCATAGCCAAAATCCTGTACTCATCTTTGTTTTTTTGAGACAGAGTCTCGCTCTGTCGCCCGGGCTGGCGTGCAGTGGCCGGATCTCAGCTCACTGCAAGCTCCGCCTCCCGGGTTTCCGCCATTCTCCTGCCTCAGCCTCTCGAGTAGCTGGGACTACAGGCGCCCACCACCTCGCCCGGCTAGTTTTTTTTTTTTTTTTTTGTATTTTTTTAGTAGAGACGGGGTTTCACCATGTTAGCCAGGATGGTCTCGATCTCCTGACCTCGTGATCCGCCCATCTCGGCCTCCCAAAGTGCTGGGATTACAGGCTTGAACCACCGCGCCCGGCTATCTTTTTTTTTTTCTTTTTTTTTTGAGACAGAGTTTCGCTCTTGTTGCCCAGGCTGGAGTGCAATAGCGTGATCTTGGCTCACCACAACCTCCACCTCTCGGGTTCAAGCAATTCTCTTGCCTCAGCCTCCTGAGTAGCTGGGAATACAGGCGTGTGCCATCATGCCCAGCTAATTTTGTATTTTTAGTAGAGACGAGGTTTCTCCATGTTGGTCAGGCTGGTCTTGAACTCCCGACCTCAGGTGATCCTCCCACCTTGGCCTCCCAAAGTGCTGGGATTACAGGCTTCAGCCACTGTGCCCGGCCTCCTGTACTCATCTTAAAGCACATTCCTATAGATAATAAACCTGAGATACCACATCATTATTATAGTAAAAGGAATGATGGACGCATTCAGTGTTTCCCACTGAATGAGTGAAGAATAAAGCGCAGCGTGATTAGTCACTGAGGCTCGGCAAAAAGACATCCAGTGAAGCACAAGATAAGCGAAGAAACGTTTTGCTTGTAGTCATCCTACCCGCCAGCAGTTTAATAGGTGATATTTTAGCTTTGTGGAAAACTAAAAGCAATTATACTCAGATCAAATTGAAAGGAGATAAAGGAGAGAAGATATTTGTCCCTTTCCCCTGGTCTACTGTGATTCCTAGAATAAGAGGAAGCAATAATTTTCCTGTGTTGGGAATTTTAGTTGACTTGGGCTGCTTTCAAATCACTGACCCAAATATTGGTGGCTACAAGCTTTTATTACCAACTACGTCCTCCCTCAAGCTACTGCCTAGTAAATTTTAAGGGTTTAGCCTCAATGTTCTATTTTACATTCATGGAATTTGAGTAGCTAAATCTGCATGCAGCTTGCAGACAGCTTCCTCTCTCCCTTATTATAGTTGGCTGCTAAGCTCAAATAATAAACATTTAACAAGTGGAATGCCTTTTCCCTTTGGTCTTCTCAGCAGGCTTCATAAGGGACTACAGTTTATTTGGATTTAGGAGAACTGACTTCCATAGGGCTCAGTAGTGAGCCTTTTTCAGGATTGGTCACCACCACTGATTTTTTTCCCCTTTGAGGAAAGAAGAGAAAATTATTTTAGCAAGCGCTTTCTCTCTCTCTCTGACTTGGCTCCCTCTAGGAGTACAGGATGTGCTATTTCAGTGGTCGGCATTCAGTAAGAAAAGAAATTGGGGATGCATAATTTGTTAACCGAGCAAAATAATTCTGCTTAAGGTTAGTTCACCACGTCTTATAGCACAGGAAGTTATATTGTCAAATATTTTATATTTCTTATAACTTATATTTTCTACTTCAAGGGAAATAGAAGTGGTTTAAATGAGATCTATATACAGACAGACTACTTACACAATATATATATATATATTACATATACAAAAGTTGCATAATGTATTGCAAAGGCTCCTTTTATAACATTAAAAAGCCTACCTAATAGTTTATTCATTTTCTCTCTCTCTCAACACACACAGACACACACACACAGTATTCTAAGATTTTATGTGGAATCATCCAAAACTGAAGAACAGTAAACATTTTAACTCAGGTACTATTATTTTTGTTTCTAATAAAGGCTTTTAAAAATATTTTTGGAACAGTTTTAATTTACAGAAAAATTTATGCAGAGTTCCTATATATGATATGCTGCACCCATTTTTCCCTACTAATACCTTACATTAGTATGATACATTTGTTAGAATTAATGAGCCAATATTGGTATATTATTATTAATTAACATCCAGGGTTTATTTACATGCCCTTAGTTTTTATTTAACATACTTTTTCTGTTCTGGGATCCCATCCAGGCTACCCCATTACATTTAGGGGTCATTTTTCCTTAGATTTCTCTTGACTTTACTTGTTTTTGATGACCTTGACAGTCTTGAGGGATACTACTCAAGTATTTTGTAGGAAGGCTCTCTATTGGAATATGACATTTTTCTTATGATTATGTTTTTCTCATGGGTTTTGTGGAGGAAGACTACTGAGACTTTCATCACATCACCTTAAGGGCAGATACTGTCAGCTGTTTATTTCTATTCAAAAGTAATTTAATTCTCCATTATGAAAAAATTAGAAAATACAGACTAAAAAAGAAGAAAATTTGATTTTCTAATGAAAATTTCTAATCACCAATAATCTCACCTACATCCCATGAAGAAACCGCTATAATATTTCAGTATATTTGCACATCATCTGTTTTGTTTGTTTCTAAAAGATAAAATAGTCCCAGCTACTCGGGAGGCTGAGGCAGGAGAAGGGTGTAAACCCGGGAGGCGGAGCTTGCAGTGAGCTGAGATCCGGCCACTGCAGTACAGCTTGGGCGACAGTGAGACTCCGTCTCAAAAAAAAAAAAAAAAAAATTGATAATATTTCTTTATAATGTCATTTTACTAGTATATTCTGAAATCTTTGAATGTCAGTGAATATTTTTATATATTACTTTTAGTGAATATATAGATGAATGAATCAGTTTAGTTACTAAAACACTGTTTAAAAGTTTTATTATAAATAATGCAGTATCATTGTTATAAGCATCTTTGTAGTCAAGTCTTTATTCACGTCTTTATTTCCTAAAGAAGTAGAATAATTTTCTTGCTAAAGGGTGTGCACTTATTTGAGTTTTTTGATGCATATTACTAAACAGGCCTAAAGTTTACATTATTATCCATGTCCTGAGGCTGTCCCTATTTTTTGGTAACCTAGCCAGTATTGACAATTATCACTTTTCCTTTTTATAATTTTTATATAGTTAGATTTGTCACTGTTTTCATTTATATTTTCTTGATATTTAAAAATAAGGTATTTCTCTAGTACTTTCTATAGTTTTATTCTGCTTTATAAATCTTTCAAATTGTGAAATATACACATAAAGAACATGGAACATAAATATACAGCTTAATCAATTATTTGAAAGTGAATATTCGTGGGACCACCACCCGGGTCAAGAAGTAAAATTGCCACGAACTGCCCGTATTCTTTCCTACTGTAACCTTGAGGCTAACTACTGTCTTATCTATTAGGGCAATCATTTTCTGTTTTTTTCCCTTAACTTTTTCATGCCCAGTTATTCACACCTAAGCACTACAGATTTTTAGATTTGCCTTCATGTAAAGGAAATTCATACATTAGGTGTGTGGATTTTCTTTCTTTCTTTTTTTTTTTTTACTGTTTTATTGAGATATTATTTCATATACCATAAAAGCCATCCACTTAAAGAATACAACTCAGTGGTTTTCAGTATATTCACAGAACTGTGCAGTCATCATCACCACACCTAATTTTAGAGCATTTCAACATCCCCCCAAAGAAACTCCATGCCTATTACCAGTCATTCCCATTACCTGCCTCCACAGCTCCAGACAACTAATCTACTTCCTGTCTCCCTGGATTTGGCTGCTCTGTGCATTTCATATAAACAGAATCGTATAATATTATCTTCTATGAATTTTCTTTACCATTTCTTCTCAAGCATGTCCGCTGCTTGACAGAGTCTGTTTCCTTTTATGAAAATATCCTTATATTTGTTTATTATACAGTTCCTGACCAATTGTTCTTCTATTTCAGCATATTAAAGCTACATTGGTCTACTCTCTCTGGACTCAATGGTTTCTGTGAAGAAATTCATTGTTATTTGAATTATCGTTTCGTCAGTAATGTATAGTTTTTTCTCTTGCTGCTTTAAGAATTTTTTTCTTCATATTTAGTTTTTGGTACTTTGATTATGATATGTTTAGGTGTGTTTTTCTTTTAGTTTATCTCATTTTGGGTTCTCTGAGCTTCTTGAATATGTAAATTTATTACATCTTTTACCAAATTTGTGAAAATATCAGGCATTAATTTCCTTAAATACCTTTTCTGTCCCTGTGTCTTTGTTCTCTCCTTTTGGGTCTCCAGTTACATGTATGTTATATTTTTTTGGTATTATACTACAGTTTCTTGAGGCTCTGTTCATTTTCTTCTATAGTTTTTCCTTTTTATTTTGGATAATTGCTACTGGACTATTTTCATGTTCTCTCCTTTTTTTCTTGTCATGTATACTCTATTGAGCCTATCTAGTGAAAGTTTTGTGTTTTTTTTTTAACTTTTGTTTACTTAATAACATTTCTATTTTGTTCTTGTATCACTTTTCTTTCTCTGTTAAGAATTCCTTTTTTTTCATTCACTTCAGGTATCTTTTTCTTTACTTCATAAAGCAGAGATATAATAGCTACTTTAAACTTGTAAAACTCTTTTAGTGATAGTTTCAGCATTTGGATTATTTGCTGATTGTCTTTTAAGAAGTGGCCACATTTTTCTGGTTAGTTGCATGTCAAGTAATTTTAGATTGTATACTAGACATTGTGAATTTGTATGGGTATTTTAAATCTCAGTTCGGTTCTCCAAGCCTTTGCCACATTGCTTTGAATCCAACCTGTGTATGTATCCCTTGGGGGTTAGTCATTGTGAGACTTGAATGTGTGGTTTAAATTTCAGTTAAGTTTTTAAAATCTTTGTTTTTTTTTTTGGACGGAGTTTCGCTCTGTCGCCCAGGCTGGAGTGCAGTGGCCGGATCTCAGCTCACTGCAAGCTCCGCCTCCCGGGTTCACGCCATTCTCCTGCCTCAGCCTCCCGAGTAGCTGGGACTACAGGCGCCCGCCACCTCGCCCGGCTAATTTTTTTGTATTTTTTAGTAGAGACGGGGTTTCACCAGGTTAGCCAGGATGGTCTCGATCTCCTGACCTCGTGATCCGCCTGTCTCGGCCTTCCAAAGTGCTGGGATTACAGGCTTGAGCCACCACGCCCGGCAAGTTTTTAAAATCTTTGATATGCTGGTTTGAGAGTTGTTCTGTATATGCATAGTTCAGGACTTAGACTGAGGCTTGTACAAATTTATACACAGAATTCAGGATTCCTTTCTCTGGTTCTCTTCTCTTTGGGAGTCTTCCTACACTCTCTTATCACTGGGTTTCAGCAATCTGCTGTGATGTATATTCGTTTTCTTTGTGTTTCTTCTGCGTGAGATTCACCAAACTTCTGGGTTTTGTGGGGTTTTCATTTTCATCAAATTAGGAAAAATTTGGCCATTACTTTTCAAATATGTTTTCCATCCCGCTCCTCTTCTGGGACTTCAGTTATACATGTTGGAAAATGTAATATGTTCTGTGTATTTCTGTTTTAGTCTTTTTTCTCTTTGTTTTTAATTTTATAGTAGTATTGCTATATCTATATGTTCACTGATCTTTTCTTCTGCAGTTTTAAATATGCTATTAATCCCATCCAGTATATTTTACATTTCAGATATTACAATTTTTTCTATAAGTTTAATTTGGGTCTTTCTGTACCTTCCAGTTTCCTCCACAAGTTCATATCTTCCTTAACCTTCTAGAACATATGAAATATATTAATTCTATTGTCTCTGTCATTGACGGGTTAGTTTCTATTGATTGGTTTTTCTCCTGGTATAGTTCATATTTTTTTCCTGCTTCTTTGTATGCCTGATAAATTTTGATTGAATGCTAGACATTTTGAATTTTGTTTTGGATGCCAGATATTACTATATTTTTTAAAATACTGTTGTGCTTTTTCTGTGACACACAAGTTATTGGAATCAGTTTGATCCTTTCGAGGCTTTCTTTATAGACTTCAATAGATTAGGTTTAGAAAAGGCTTTAATCTAGGGCTAATTTAGCCCCACTACTAAGGTATTATTTGATGCCCTTTAAATTAGTAAGTCTTTGCATTATGGCTCATTGAAACACAACATATTCCCAGCCTTATTCATTTCCTGTGTTTTTTTCCCTAGCCACACATATACACACAGATCTCCAGAGCTCTTTTTCTGTGCAGCTGCTTTTTCCCCAGTATTTCTCCCCTTCATATTCTAGCCACTCTGGCCTCCCCAAACTCTGAATTCTTTCTCTGAAACTCAGTGAGATTACTGGGCTCTGTTTGGGTTTCATCTCCCTGCGCTATGGCCTGGACACTCTCCAGGCAGAAAGCTGGGGTAATCTTAGAGCTCACCTTGTTTATTTTCCTTTTCTCAGGAACCACTGGCCTCTGCTGCCTGTTGTCTAGTGATTGAAAACTATTATTTTATTTGCTTTATTTGGTTTGCTAGTTTTTTAAGGAGGATAATAAAGTTAGTCTTGTTAATGCATTACGGCAAGGAAGCAGATAATCTTCCAATCTTTAAATTTATTGAAACTAAAATTGGGTTTAAATTAGCATGATTTTATTTTTGTGTTTTTCTATTTTTGTGTTTTTCAGATATTCACCCAGACTTGTGTTTTAGTAAGTTGAAAAAAATAACAGAAATTGTTGGTTAGGATGGCTAGTGTTTAGTATTCTTTTCTTCCTTAATATTTATGTTGTTTCTGTTAGAGTCATAAAGGGCATGTATATACAGTGTGCAATTTTCTAATAACACAAATGTAAATTATGTCAAAGTTCACATTTCTAAGCTACCTACAGTGAGCAGCAGGACTAATCTTGAGAAGGCTCTTCCTGTGAATAAACGTATTTCTGTATATAGAGACATGGCAAAGGTGATAATCCTTGTGTATGACAACATTTAAAGTTGTTTTGAAATACTAGTATGTATTTGTGTAGGTGACAAAACATGTTCACCTCTGTGGTCAGTGCTTTTGAGGAATAACCGTGTCTGATTTATTACTTGATTTAATCTTAAAAATCACAATTTCTCCATTAGCATTGTACAACAAGAAGACCCAAATGAAGAGCTTTCAAAAGATGAGTTCATTCTGAAGTTAAAGGCAGAAGTACAGCGTTTGCTGGGTAGCAACTCAATGAAGCGTCGTCTGGTGTCTCAGTTACAAAATGACCTCAAAGACTGTCATAAGAAAATTGAAGATCTCCACCAAGTGAAGAAGGATGAAAAAAGCATTGAGGTTGAGGTCTGTAAAGCCTATCGAGTTAAAAAAACATTTTTTTTTTGAGATAGGGCCTCACTCTGTCTCCCAGACCGGAGGGCAGTGGTGGAAACATGGCTCCCTGTAGCTTCAACCTCCCAGGCTAAAGTGATGCTCCCACCTCAGCCTCCTGAGTAGCTGGGACCACAGGCACATGCCACTGTGCCTGGCTAATTTTTATATTTTTTGTAGAGACAGGTCCCCACAATGTTGCCCAGACTGGTCTCAAACTCCTGGGCTCAAGCAATCCTCTCACCTCAACCTCTTAAGGTTTTGGATTACAGGTATGAACCACCACATCCAGTCCTTTTACACTTTTTTAAATTAATAAACCTTTGGCTTTCAGGGGTTTATTTGACATTTTTAGAAGTAAAGTTTAAAGAAGGAAATACCATTTTTAAAGGGATGCTGAGAGTCCCCGACTTAGGATGTTTGACTTACAATTTTAGACTTTACAGTGGTGGAAAAGTTATATGCATTCAGTAGAACCATGCTTCGAGTACCTGTAAAACAATTCTGTTTTTCACTTTCGGTACAGTGTTCAGTAAATTTCATGAGATATTCAACAGTTTATTACAAAAGAAGCTTTGTGTTAGATGGCTTCGCCCAACTGTAGGCTATTGTAAGTGTTCTGAGGGCATTTAAGGTAGGAGAGACTAAGCTATGATTTTAATAGATTAGATGCATTAAATGCATTTTTGACTTAATGATATTTTCAACTTACAATGGGCTTATTAGGCGATAAACCCATTGTAAGTTGAAAAGCATCTATATGTTTTTTCTGGTTACTCTTAGCACCTAGTAAATGATATACCAATTAGGTAAAATTCCTTTACCATACATACAAGGAAGTATTCTCTGTATCAAGGAATCTGCATTTCTTTAAGATTGGCTTTTACCAACAGTGCTCTAAAATCTAGTTAAAATAAATCATCCATAGAAATCCTTTAGTATTTTCTATGAGGTTTTCCTGGCCCATGTTCTTATAACAAAAGTCATTCTATATAAAGACATTAATTATATAGTGATGGTGGTACAGATATTATATAGTGGTAGTGGTACAGATGGGAAAGGCACAACATCTGGTTATGTCAGTCATTGAAATCCACCTCTGTATTCTTCAGTTAGGAAAATGAAGGTGGAGCACTTTGTGACACTTTTGAGTTTACAGAGCCAATTTCAGACAAATTGAAACTAAACACATGACTAATAAGTAAGTCAGAGATATTTCTGCAAGATCATGCTGTCACAGAGATCTTCAGGGCTGCTCTCCTTTATAGATCCTTTTTAACCCTTCCATTTTTCACAAATCATCAGCCATCTATACTCCCAATAGAAAATAATATATAAAACATCTAATAACTAAGAGAAGGAAAAGAAGAGGGAAAAGGAATGTGGGTTGTGTACTCCTTTTCCTCCTGGGTGGAGATAATTGTTTACTTCCTTCTTTAGTACTGTTTTATCTCCTGTTCTTTTAAACTAGGAGTTGTGTTCATTAAAACAGTTCTGCTAAAGTATGTATAATGTTCTGTGCTAATTATTGTGGAATTTTAATTGTGGCTAATTTATGTTTTGGAAATAACAGTGTTTTTGCTATCAAAATCTTTTCCAGCCTGATTCCTTCTTCTGAGTAACTGTATTTGATGACTAAAACATAGGTTTTAATATTAACAACAAATGAGAAAGACTCCCCGCCGCCTTGCCCCCTGCACATTTAACATCTTTAAATCAAGCTGTTTTCATTGTTGCCCTACATTTCTTTAAAAGGATGGGGATGAAAGCTTGTTTCTCAATTTGTATTAAGACATTAGAGTTTATTAGTTTAAGCATTTTGGTGGGAGTGCTCTAAGATTTAGGATACTAGAAACCTGATTTTGAGTCTGAACCTTAGCTCAGGTATCTTGGTGCTTTCTTTGTTCTGTATTAAAGTTGCTAATGGCATTTGCTATACAGATACACTTTATCATGTGTAGCAGTTGATAGTGGTCATGCATTGTGCTGTTTTTTAGCCTTTCCATTTCCCACTGTAGTCTGGTTGATCAAGAGATCGAAGGAATAACTCTCTCATCTTTGAGTATTCTTTTTGTCCAGCCACTCTATTGCCATAGTGAATTCTTGGTAGTCTCCATCTAAACTCTAATTCTTCTCAGAGTTACTTCAGCCCTCGGCTCAAGTGATCTGCCCACCTCCACCTCCCGAAGTGCTCCGATTACAGGGATGAGCCACTATGTTGTGGCAAAGAGCTCAGAGTCCAGGGACACAACAAGTGAAATGGAGTAGATATATTTTTAAAATCTTTGTAACCCCCATCAATGAATAAAAAGAAAAGTAGGTAAGGAAAACACTCATTAAGAGGAAAATATACAAAATTATATAAACAGATAAATCTGGGAAGATGGAAAAACAAATGAACAATGAAGGTATATGAGAGGTTCCACTTTGGTGATGACACAAGAAATACAAATGAAAGCAATTGTTAGATATTCTTTTCTTTCCCATCAAAGATAATTATTTAAAGATAATCACTGCCACTGGAGGCAAAGAGAGATGGGCAGACCCATGTACTACCTGACAGTGTATGTTTGTATGGCATTTCTGGAAAGAAATTTGCTAAAGTCTATCATGAGTCTTAAAAATTGTATTTATTGAATAAAATGTATGTCCATGAGTGAATGATGACATAAATGAATACATACAGAGATAGGATAAATGCTTGATCTTAGTAGGAGAACATATGATGAGAAACAGGATATTTGCATTCTTTCAAAGTATCCTACAAGATACTTATCATTTATTATAAAACAAAAAATAGTAAGTTTGCAATGGAGATAATAGATCCCACCTTCAATTGATTATTACCAGTGGCGAGACATAGTGATATGTGTCTCCTGCAAAGAGCACATACCAGTTCTTGACATGCTTGCCAAAGATGCATAACCTGATTTTAATAAACCTAAAAACTCCAAATTGAGGAACATCCTACAAAATAATGGGTTAGTATTCTTAGAAAACGTCATGGATTTGAAAGACTGAAGAGCTGTCTTAGATTGGAGGACGCTAATTAAACATGACAACTGAATGCCACTCAGAATCATGGATTTGATCTTGGACCAGAAAACAGATATTTGGGGCAAATTGGAAACATTTGTATAAGGTCTGTGGGTTACCTGATAGTTAATTTATTAGTTTTGATCATTGTGCTGTAGTTATATTGGGGGAAGATGAGTAAAAGCTATATGGAGATTATTTGTACTGTTTACAATTTTTTTAAAGTATGGAATTATTTCAAAGTGAAACTTAGAATTTTTGAAAACTTGAAAAACTTTTGACTCTTTAACATTCAGACTAAAACAGATACCTCAGAAAAACCAAAGAATCAATTGTGGCTTGAGTCTTCTACTTCTGATATTGTCAGAGATGATATTCTGCTGCTTAAAAATGAAATTCAAGTTTTACAACAACAAAATCAGGTGATTAAAAATATTTTTTATATTTTATAAGAATTTTTGTTTCCTCATTAAATACAGAAGATGTAATAGAGTTTTTGCAAATAGAGAGGCAATGTGAGTTAGTAGACAAGTATATTAGTAGGTGATTCTGAGTTCCAGTTATTTCCCTTTACTAGTGAACTATTGGTTAGTAGTTTCATTGGAAGGTAAGTTGGTGTAGTTCCAGTTCTCCTTCTCTATGGTAGCATGGCTGACAGAGATATTCTTTCCTCCTTAGCTAGCTCTTGACCCAGAAGTAAAACTTTGCTTATTTAGATGGTTGCTGAAGATTATTGAGCTCTGAGACTTATTTTAAGGCATTAGCTAGCCAATACTTCTCTGGTTAAATGTTTTCATTTTACGTATTTCAAAGTAAATACAAAATTTAAACATTTAGTCCTGTCAGAAAACTACCTGTCTAATAAATGAATCTATGTTCTTATCAAAGTGTGAAGAGACTTTTTCTTTTGCAGAATTGTAAAAATAATGTCAAATATTATAGAGGAGAGAGAAAGCACAGAAAATATTTAAAAATGAGATAAAACTAATCAGTGAAAATGATGTTTATTTTCTCTAAGTACTAAGTATATTCTTTTGTGTCTAGGAACTTAAAGAAACTGAAGAAAAACTGAGAAATACAAATCAAGACTTATGTAATCAAATGAGACAAATGGTACAAGATTTTGACCATGATAAGCGAGAAGCTGTGGATAGGTAAGGTCTATATAGATGCCTGACGACTGTCTCCTGGGTACCTTTCCTCTCTAACTCCCTGCCCTTCCCTGTGACAAAAAGATTCAAAATGATTGAGTGAATTCTACCCTGTTGAGATCTTGGATTGGCAGAGATGAGTCCCTGGCTTCTCAAATTAGAATTTGGAACACATCTTCCATAGAAACAGTGTTATGTAGTGGGTTGGGTTCTATAGTATCATTGAAACTGTAGTTCACTGAAATATTATAGCTTAATTTTTTTTTAAAGACTCGTCTGGGAAACTATTCTTTATAAAGAAAAAAGTCTGTGAGAGGGAATATGTCTTCCAAATACCAAATCATAAACTTGGAAACAGACTTCTGGAACATAACTTACTTGTGAGTTGGGGACTGCTAGTATTTATGTTTAATATAAATTTTGGAACCACACCCTCAATTACTGTCATTAATTTTTTATAAACAGAAGTCCTCAACGTAGATTACTCTCTCTATTTGAAGGACTGGGGCATTCTCACATCCAAGTTTCTAATTGTTCTCTAGAAACATTTGAAGGAAGAAAATTTTGAAGATTCTCATAAGATTGTTGGTTATTAATTAATAATTACCACTTTCGGTTGGGGAAAAGTAATCTGACCTCAATTATAATTTGCATTAGAGGGAAGAGGTGAGGAGGAAAGAGGGAAGCCAATTCATTTTGGTGTTTGTAGTGAGACTGGGCATTGCCTTTGATTCCGCTCTGTTTCCAGGTGTGAGAGGACTTATCAGCAGCACCATGAAGCCATGAAAACTCAAATACGTGAAAGCCTATTAGCAAAGCATGCTTTGGAGAAGCAGCAGCTCTTTGAGGCTTATGAGAGAACCCATTTGCAACTGAGGTGAGAATGAAGAGTTTAGCTGCCTTTTAAGCTGTAGAGACTACATTCCCCTATTCCACAATTTAGAGGAAAATTGTTTGTTACGCAGCTCCTGTATTTTTTTGTGGTTAAATCATTTAGTTGCTGGTTTTGTGTATCCAAGGTCTGAGTTGGATAAGGTGAATAAGGAGATGACTGCTGTGCAGGAATGTTACCTAGAAGTGTGCAGAGAGAAGGATAATCTAGAATTGACTCTCAGGCAGACCACTGAAAAGGAGCAACAGACTCAGGAGAAGGTACAGTACAAGTTTATGTTGTACCGACATCCTTTCACTTTTCAAGCCTCAGTATTATCATTTAAACAAATGCATTTGTTCTGGAGAAGTGAATGGCGAAGGTATTCATAGGTTCTCTTTACTTTTGGCTGTATCACACTCATATAGCTCACAAATAAAGTGCAATAAATACTGAAATGATTATTAAAACCTTAGTGTACAATGGCATATAGATAGGAGAAAGTGATTTTTTTTTTTTTCTTGCAGATTTATTCTAAAGGGGAAAAAAAAAAAAAGATCAGTGTCACTTTAAATCTGAAAATCACAGATCCTCGTTTTCAGTGTTGACTGCTCCGGAAACCCTGTGTAGTCCTTCAGAGCCCTTTTTCTCGGATCCATTTCTTTCTCACTACCTCATTGTCATTTTATTCTTCTGGGGAGAAGAGTAGGAATTTGCATGTTGGTCTCATGATAGGGAGAGTGATGATACGGAGGATATGGACAGCAAGGTCATCATCTTCGTGTGACCTCCTTCAGGGAAGCTGGAGGGGCTAGAGTAGATTCTCCAACTCTGCCTGATTCTTCTGAGTCACCCTTGGTGAGTGTCCAGGAGTAAAATCACATGTAGACAGTCACACCTCCTCTTTTCTTCCCTGTCCTGGCCCAGAGCCTTAACAGGCCTGACTGTCCTTCACACTTTGGACCAGCGACAGACCACAGTTTGAAAGCTATCTGCCTCAAGATTAGAAAATATTTTTAAATGCTTAAATAAATGTTCTATACAGAGCTTTTTGAATGAGTTATGTTAAAACAGGCTATTACTACCACACACTTAAAAAGAATAGTAAAGAGCAGGTGAGAAGTTCAGTTCATTCAATATCTTGATCATTATTGTATAGATTAATATGGTGAAAAACGTGCCATGTATACATATCATCTTGTGGAAAAAGAACTTCTGAAGGGAGCTGTTTTAGGTAGAGATGGCAGTATAAAAGTGAGAAAGGATCTTATATTATCTTGAAATTGAGGACTTAGCTTTCAGTAATGTTTTAAAAATTAAAATAGGGAAATCACTAGTGTGATTCTTTTATATGTATAAAAATTGGCAAGAACATAAGAATTTTCTCAAAGAGGTCATTTCAGGAATATTTTCTGATACATTTAATAGAATCAATTTGACTATAAAATTTGTTCTCATATTATGGGTCAGTTACAATTAATATCTGCTAGTGACTGATATTTTGGCTCATGAGTGTTTGTACCCAAGTCCAAGAAGAAAAGTTAAACTGCTATTTGGTCCTTCAAAAAAACCAAACTTAGTGATGGCCATTCTAACTGGTGTGAGATGGTATCTCATTGTGGTTTTGATTTGCATTTCTCTGATGGCGAGTGATGATGAGCATTTTTTCATGTGTCTGTTGGCTGTATGAATGTCTTCTTTTGAGAAATGTCTGTTCATATCCTTTGCCCACTTTTTGATGGGGTTGTTTGTTTTTTTCTTGAAAAAAAAAAAAAAAAAAAAAAAAAAAAAAACAAAAAAAACCCAAACTTAGAGGTTAAATGTTGCACATGTATCCCAAAACTTAAAGTATAATTTAAAAAAACTTTAAATTGTTATACAGTAAAATTGACTTTGTTCCACCACTGGGTGTATAGTTCTATAAATTTTTAGCACGTTTATAGGTTTATCAGGATACAGAACAGTTTTATCACCATAAAACGCTCCCTTTTGCTGTCCTTTTGTGGTTACACTACTCCCCCAGGCCCACCCCTCACTTAAAGGGCCAATGTACTTAAAACATTAGAAGTTTAATTTCTTCCCTCTCTGAAAATTCATTAGTTTTTTACTATAGAATTACATAAGCCCTTAGTAGTATAAGCCAGTCAGAACTAAATATCTTTATATTTAGGAGACTATCTAATCTTCTCATATTCTTCAGAGGTAGGCAAAAATACACCTTTTTTTTTTTTTTTTCTTTTCTTTTTTTAAAGGAGATGTTTCACATACACGATGGGAGAATCTTGTTAAACTCTAGAACAAGAGAGGACACTTTTGGGGTAGCTCTTCTTTGCGGGACATAAGCCATTTTATTGCAGCTTAGCTTTAGGTAGGGGACTTAACCTGGATACAGAATATATGAGTCAGGTAACAATAAGAGTTAAAGGGTGTTTTTTTATGTTTCACGCACTGTTTTCCGAAACACTTGCTGAGTCAGGTTGCAGGTTAAATAGGAGCTCAATTCCAAGTTTTAAAGCTTTTATTAGCATACAGAACTTTCCTCACATGTTAACCTGGCTCATTGAGAGAAAGGGGGAAAAAGTCATATACACAGAATCCTTCAGTTTGGGGAGTAATCAGTGAAGCCTGTGAATTTGCAGACAAGGCAAAGATTGTCAACCTTCCCATTCATGATGCCATTTCTATACACATTAAGGCTTATTTATACAATTGTATAAATATGAGTTAGGTAGGTGCATTTTAGAAGTTAGAGGGATTTTTTTGCTATCCAAGCCATGCACAACAAGTTCATATGTTTTAACTTGGAGACTGTTAGTGTTGTAGAGAGATATTTATTTGAATTTTGTTTAAAGAGACAGCTATTGGAGGAAAGAGAAGAATATGTAAGCAAACTGCAGGTGGAACTTGAAAAAAAGTACCAAGATACACTTATGTTGGAAAAGAGCAAGTGGCTGAAAGATCAAGAAACTGATATTAAACAGCAATTTGGAAATGAAGTGATCTTAGCCAAAGCACATTGGGATAAGGAACAGAAAGAGGTGTGGATTAAAATTTCTTTCTGGTCACCACATTTTTAAAATGTAGTACTAACTTCAGAAGACAATTCTTCCTGAACAGACACATAAGTTTTATTTGCCAGGCACTTACATAGTCACCCATTTTACCTTTCAGAATTGAGCTATTAGCAGTTACCACACCAGTTTTATTTTTAGGAATTTAGCCACCTCTTGACTTTTTGACCCAACTCAGGATATAACACATGTTATAGGCACTTCTTTGATTCCTCGAAATGAAACCATGATCTGATTTCATATTGTGGAATGATTATAACTCTAGACTAATATTTATAACAAACAAATAAATAAGCCATATCACGGATTAGAAACAAAGAAGTAATGGGCAGTCTCAGAAGCACGTAATTTGTTACCTCTATTACTTAAATAGCAAATGAGATTAGGAAATGCTAATAGTTCCCTAGAAAGTTAGGGAACAAAGTATGATCCTAAAAGCTTATTTAGAAATGAAAACAAAAAGAAATTCTCAAGCTTATTTAAACTAGATTTTGTTTTGTTTTGTTTTTTGAGGCGGAGCCTTGCTCTGTCTCCAGGCTAGAGTGCAGTGATGTGATCTAGGCTCACTGCAACCTCCGCCTCCCGGGTTCAAGTGATTCTCCTGCCTCAGCATCCTAAGTAGCTGGGATTACAGGCAAGTGCCACCACGCCCAGCTAATTTTTATATTTTTAGTAGAGATGGGGTTTCACCATGTTAGCCAGGCTGGTCTTGAACTCCTGACCTCAGGTGATCCGCCCGCCACGCCCTCCCAAAATGCTGGGATTACAGGCATGAGCCACTGCGCCTGGCCTCAACTAGATTCTTCTGTCTACAAAATGGCTATTAATTGCTGGTAGCCAGGGAAACAGTTGGAGATACCCAGGTGGTGAACAGAAAAAGGGAAAACCAAATTGTGCTGTTTCATAGTTTAAGACTGTTTTTAGCTCCACTTTGCTGTACTGTTAAAGTGGAAAAATCATTAAGATGTTCTTCCAATAATACTGCCTCTCTTTTGAATGTAGTCTACTTAGTAAAATTTAACATTATAACAAACAAGATTCTAACGTGTTCAAGTGAGTAAAACTATTTTTTAGATTGCTCAGGTTTTGGTTTGTTAGTTAGATTTACTCAGTCCTTTGTGGAGAGCATGGTGTTGATGGCAAAACACGTTAACTGTAATTTTTTTTTTTTTAAATCCTGCTGTCTTTGTAGTGGCAATATGAAAGATTCCAGAAGGTTGCATATTGAGAGCAAGATCTCCTGACTTTACACAGCATACTTAAAACTTTCATGTGATTTTTGTCATATAGTTAAGTTCAAAGAGTAACTTTCAAGTTTTACTTGAGAGTGTATTTTAATTGACTAAATTTCTAAACCTTTTGTAATTACTACAATAATATCTAGATGATTTTCAAACACAGCTGTGGTTGCTTTTCTGGCTAGCCTTTAATTCTAGTTTTTACTTATTTGAAAATTTTTCTTCTCCTATGATTTTTCTTCTGAAAACAGATCAAAGAAAAACTCATTCAACAGCTTGAAAAGGAGTGGCAGTCTAAGCTGGATCAAACTATAAAGGCAATGAAAAAGAAGACCTCAGATAGTGGCAGCCAAACTGACCAAGTAACCACCAGTGATGTTATTTCCAAGAAAGAGATGGCAATCATGATAGAAGAGCAGAAGTGCATAATCCAGCAACACTTAGAACAAGAGAAGGACATAGCCATCAAGGGGGCTATGAAGAAACTCGAAATTGAATTGGAACTCAAGCATTGTGAAAATATCACCAAACAGGTAAAAGGCAGGTTTATTCTAGTAAATTTTTTGGAACTGCCTGTCACTTAATGAAAACACGTAAGATGCTATCATTGAACTCGTTCATAACTTTATACTTGTAAGATTTTGTGCATTTCTAGGATATAAAAACCTGTCATGTTCCTAAATTTTTCTTCATACTATTTCTGTCATAAAGCCATCATCCCTCAGTTTTTCAGTATATTCTTTCAGTTTACAAAGTATTTGCTCCTTTGAGATTAGTCTAAGCATTAAGATGCCTGAGGTTAAAGAGGGTGCTTTTACATCTGAATGAAGCACAGTTTAATTATGTATCTTTCATATCTAATTTTATGGAAAATATTCCACTAAGGTGGTTATAGATAAGTAAACCTAAGCACATAAGGTATTTAACAACATTTGTATTGAGACTTGATGCAGTTGGATCTGCAGGCCTACCCTTATATGGAACTTTGTCTATCATTCCCATCAGCTGCCCCAAAGTGGTGCCAATACCTTTCCTTTGAAGCACTCACAAAACTAGCTTGTAACTGACACAGTTACTTGATTTGAAAGAAATGCCATACTGAGAAAAGTACAGCCTATTATAACAGAATAAAGATGAGTTATCTGTTATATCTCTCTTACCTATTACAGTGATTCTCAAAATTTTTGGTCCCAGGACTCCTTCACAATTTTAAAAATTGGGGACTCTAAAGAGCTTCTCTTTGTGTGGGTTATATTTACACTTTTGGAAAATAAACCTGAGAAATTTTTAAAAGACAAAGATACTCAAGCACACATTCCACTGGCTGTCAGAACAATGACATGATCACAGCATGCAGCTTTTGGAGAACTGTGCTGTTTATGCATGAGAGAACGACAATAAAACAGATAGTGTCTTAATATTATTTTGGAAAAAGTTTTGACCTCACAGACTACCTGGCTGGGTTTCTAGCCTCAAGAGTCCCCTGGACTTTGATACATCTGTTATGTATTTATCATTTTAATTTTATTACTTATTATAAACTCTTAAGATAGCACTCAATGTAAAGTTTTCGAAAATACACTCTGCTTTTGATAAATACTTGAAATTCTGCTTATTTGTTACATTGTTCTACATGATTTTACAGGGCACCCTTAAAGTCTGGAAATACAGGCAAATATATGTAATGGTACCAAGGATATCTTCAGTTAGTTTACCAAAATGTTTCCTGAAGGGGGTTTCGAAAGAGTTAAGAAAAGGTTTCACAGACAAAAAGTTGAGTTTAAAGGTGCTGCTTTGGTATTTATGAAATTATTAATCTTAAAGCAAATAGCGTAATGTAGCAGAAAGGAAATGTTTCATAATAACTTTTTAAGTAGATAAATTTCTACAGGAGCTTTGTCTTTTCCCCATTTCTGAACTCCTTGGAGTTTGTACATAGAGTTTACATGTTGACATATTTAGCACTTTAATAAGAAATACAGTCTCTTATATCAACCCTGCTTTTGTGTGTATGTACGTATATATACATATATCTGCATATCTATGTGTATTTTAAAATAAAGGAATAAGGTAAAATTATTTAACATAATCTTCTGGTAACTGGTGGCAGATTTGCAACCAGATCGCCCTCATAATTAATCAAGTCTTAATTTTTTGCCTTCAGAGGTATCACCCTCATTCTTTAGTATAAACTCATTCTCAACAGTAGGAAAGTTCGCAAGTATAGGGCTCTAGACTGTATCAGTGTACATGTGCATGCACATGTGTAGAGCATGAGGAGTGAGGAAGGTGGTGGGTGTAGTGATTAGACAGCAGTTGGCACCCAGCAGCCCTCCAGCAGGCCTTCTCCTTTTTCCCAGGATAAATAGGAGTTGTTGGAAATGGTAATTGGTACTTCATATGACACTTTCTAAGGTAGTACTACTGGTCATCAAACATTCACAGATTCCCACTTCTTGTGTGGCATTTGCGTGGGATGCTATGGGAGGTTTACAACAAAAGGATTAGAGTCCACAGTTTGGGATAGGTAGGGTACTTGAAGTCAGTTTAACTTTATTATGTAGTGATATACAGTATAAAATACTGAAATCATAATTGCTGTTTGAAAATGGGGTCTTTTTGAAATTTTATACTCCACTTTACCTCTTTCTTTTGCAATGTCCTACAGGTAGAAATAGCTGTGCAAAATGCTCGTCAGCGATGGCTGGGAGAACTACCTGAACTTGCAGAGTATCAAGCACTTGTGAGGGCAGAACAGAAAAAGTGGGAAGAACAACATGAGGTCTCTGTGAACAAAAGGGTAAGAGCTCTTCTGCAAAGAAACTTCAGGAGGCCATCTTGCCTGACCCCTTCTCTTATCTCAGTCCTTGGAATTTCTACCTACTCATAGAATTGTTGAAGGGTTAAACATGTTGATACATGTTAAGCAGTAGCTCCAAGCCTGGCAAGTGTTCTTGTCATCATCAAGTTGTTCTTAGAGAAAGAATGTATCTACCTATGAGGATAACTTAGAAACTGTTTAATAACTCCCATTCTGTCTTGCCCTATCTTTAGATGAAATTGAGAACAGGTGTATGTTTGTTTGTTATTAGCTATACAATATCCTTTCACTTGCTTAAAGATTGTTTTCTCTGTTGTGTCAGTAGTCTTACAACATTCTTGTTGCTAAATAGCCAGTTCTCCTTTCCAGAAATGTCATGTTTCTTGACCGGAAGATAAAGATACCATAACCATGTGTACTCTTGGAATTTAATTACCGGTTTAAACCAATTCTAATCAAAATGCCAACAAACTGAATGTATTTGAAGTTGACAAAATAATTCTATAAAATGTGTTTGGAAAAACAAAAGGACTAGAAATTTTTTTAATGTTCTGGAAAAATTATTGTCAAACCCTAACACGTAATGGAATATATTGGAAAGCAACAACTCAGACTGTATTGAGTCACAAAAATAGAATTCATTTTAATTCAGTGCAATACAGATTTCAGAGGTAGACCCTACTATAAATAAAAGTTTAATAAATTGTTTTAAAACAAGGGAATGAGGAATTATTTCATAATAGTCTTATGATAAACAGGTAACACTTTGGAAAAATTAAGTTTACCCAACGTGTATCACAATAAACTCTAGGTTAATGAAGGTCAAGTTAAACATTTTTAAATAAAAGTGTAGAAAAATTAAAAGAAAATTGAAGATTTCAGATCTGTACCATAATAACAACTCAATTTCGAGGCAACATATCCAATAGCAAAGATAAAGTAATAGGTTGAAATATGTTTTCTTTTTGTAGTAAAAAAGTAAAATTAAGGGCATAATAAAGATAAGGAAAATGGATCAAACATAAGAAATTATTCTCTATACTTTTTAGTATGTCTGAAATATTTTAAAAGGAAATTTAAGAGGGAGAGAGAGACAAAACAATATGATTGTGAGGATATGTGTCTCAGAGCTCAGAAGTCAAGTAGAATAGTAAAGTTGAGTAAAATATAGAAAATAAAACAGGCCAAGAGATCTTTTCATAAGAACATAGAAGGCTGTACGTTTGTGAATGCAGACATATAGAAATGAGAGAAAATGTTTTTGTTGCTTCCCAAACTTCAGCAGGCCTGAGAATCACTTGCAGGGTTTGTTAAAGCAGTGCTACCTGGGCTTTCCTCCTAGAGATAATGATATAGTAGGTCTGGAGGGTGTCCTGGGAATTTGCCTTTTTTTTTTTTTTTTTTTTTTGAGATCGAGTCTTACTGTGTTTCCCAGGCTGGAGTGCAGTGGCGCAATGTCAGCTCACTGCAACCTCCACCTCCTGGGTTCAAGCGATTCTCCTGCCTCTGCCTCCCAAGTAGCTGGGATTACAGGTGCCTGCTACCTCTCCCAGCTAATTTTTGTATTTTTAGTAGAGATGAGGTTTCACCATGTTGGCCAGGCTGCTCTTGAACTCCTGATCTCAGATGATCTTGCCCACCTCGGCCTCCCAAAGTGCTGGGATTACAGGTGGGAGTCACTGCACCTGGCTGGAATTTGCATTTCTAACAGGCTCCCAGCTGGTCTTTGGACTACACTTGGATGTAAGTAGCACTAGTCCAGATAATTATATCAGTCACGAAAAATAATGTCAACATGTTATGCATCCTTCCTCCAAACCAAAAGAGGTCCAGAAAGGGCCAGTTCCATAGCATTAGCTATAGAGTTATTTTAAGATTAGAGTGATTAGTTGAGATCTGTGACAGTGTGAAGCCAGTTTCTAGAATTCAGAAGTAGTTAAGTTGGTTCAGTGGTTCCCGAACTTTGCTGCACATTGGAATAACTTGAGGATCTTTAAAAAATACTGTTGCCTGGCCCCTACCCTTAAACTTTGTTTTCTATGGGCCCTGGCCTGGGCATCAGAAGTTTTAAAAGCTCCTCAGGTGATTCTAATGTGCAGCAAAGTTTGGGAACCACTGAGTTGACGAATGCTGTCAAATTCTCTTTGTAAAACTTCACATGAGAAAATGCACATTTTGGTAAGATTGGGCAGGTCATAAAAATTCCGTGGAATCCATCACCTCTGTCCGAGTCACCTGAGAATGACTTCCAGGCATCCATTGCAACATGACCTGTTTTCTCTAAAAACACTATTTAAACATGTTTCACATCACTACCGAATTATTCTGCTGGTAGCAAAGGAATTTTGCAGTGAATTATTTTGTAAAGCTCACCTTAGATACTGGGTTCCTTTAGCAGAAAATTTATTTAGTAGATACTCTATCCCATCATCCCAGCCATATATATATAGTATTGATTAATGGTAACCACCATTGTCTAGGCCAAACCTTTGGAGATGCCCAATTCTGTCTTTTGACGCTATTATGTCCTTGTGCCTTCTTAGAATTCAGTTAGAAATTCAGTCAGGAATATTAAAAGTGAAAGGGACTCAAGGCCATTATCTACTCTACTCCTTTATATGGGTGAAGATATTAGTGCTAAAGAGATTAAGTGACTTTTCCAAGGCCATGCATTCAAAAATAATAACTACATAACATTTATTGAGTCCTTATCATCTGCCAGACTCTGGGCTAAGTACTTTAAATGGATTATGTCCTTATGTCATTTAATCCTAAAGGATGCTATCAAATTGGCATTGTAATTATCCCCATTTTATAGATGAGGAAATTGAGACTCAAAGAAGTTGAGGAATGGGCCTTTAGTTCCACAGCTGGTAAGTTAATTCCAGCAGATTCTGTTCTGTTAAGCACCTGTGCTAGGCTTCCTCTGCAAATTGGTGTCAGGATTGGAGCTTAGGTGTTTTGATTTCCCTGTTACTTTTTGGTTATGTACTATCTGTTGTTTTCTACGATCCACTAGTTCTATTATTCTGTCATACAAACAAATTAGACTAATGAAAAATGACTTTTTCTGTTTGGTATTGTCCTTTAATGAACTGTTCTAGCCACTAAAACTGCATTAAAATACAGTTACACTTATCAGCAAGTAATTATACAGGTGTGTGCTATATTCCTAAGTAATAGTAAAAAGTCCTTATGAGTCCGTTTTTGCTTTAGGTAAAAGATACTTAATTTGTTGGGGGCACAGATAAAATTTTAGATTGTATTTGTATTAAAAAAATTAATATGAAATTTTTTCTCACATTAGTTTTGGCTAGTTATATAATTATATGTGTGAGTGTTTATGTGTCTATACATAACATAAGCACATATTTATGTATATATTTTGACCAGTTTAAGTATAGTGTAAGTATTACTGTTTCTAGAATCATGTCTTATCTGAAATCACATTTCCTTTTAATTTTGATTTTAAATTTCTTAGCTTCAGAGGTTAAACCAAATAGTTTCTTTAATTTTTTTGCAAAGGAGGAGAATCGTAAAGACTTTTAAAATACATGTTGTTATGTTCTTTAGATATCATTTGCTGTTTCTGAAGCTAAAGAGAAATGGAAGAGTGAGCTTGAAAATATGAAGAAAAATATACTTCCTGGAACGGAATTGGAAGAGAAGATTCATTCTCTTCAGAGGGAACTCGAGTTAAAGAACGAAGAAGTCCCTGTGGTCATCAGGGCTGAGTTAGCTAAGGCTCGGAGTGAGTGGAACAAAGAAAAGCAAGAAGAAATCCGCAGAATCCAAGAACAAAATGAGCAAGATTACCGGCAATTTTTAGATGATCACCGAAATAAAATTAATGAGGTGCTTGCGGCAGCTAAAGAAGACTTTATGAAACAAAAAACTGAACTGCTTCTTCAGAAGGAGACAGAATTACAAACATGTCTAGACCAGAGTCGTAGAGAATGGACTATGCAGGAAGCCAAGCGGATCCAACTGGAAATCTATCAGTATGAGGAAGACATCCTGACTGTACTTGGGGTTCTTTTAAGGGATACCCAAAAGGAGCACGTCAGTGATTCTGAGGACAAGCAGCTTTTGGAAATCATGTCGACTTGTTCTTCAAAATGGATGTCTGTGCAATATTTTGAAAAACTAAAGGGCTGCATACAGAAAGCATTTCAAGATACACTTCCTCTGCTTGTAGAAAACGCTGACCCACAATGGGAAAAGGTATGTTCCTGAGAGCGAGAGGAGGTATTGAACACCAAGAATGATTATAGAAGTTGTATGTAGTGTTTTTCCTTTTTTCGTTTTAAAGTTTAGTAGATGTAAGTCTTACATTTTTGTCAGTGGGTTAAAAAACTACTCCGTGGCGAATCCAAAGGTTTGCATGTTTTGTTGCCAGAAAACTTTACTGCTTTGTAGTGTCACAAATACAAGAAAGCTTTTAGCCTCTAAATGTCTTTTTCCTAAAGAATATTTAGGACAAATACCTGATGCATGCAGGGCTTAAAACCTAGATAACAGGTTGATGGGTGCAGCAAACCACCATGGCACATGTATACCTATGTAATAAACCTGCACGTTCAGTACATGTATTCCAAAACTTAAAATAAAGAATATATGCTATTCTTTCTAAGGGCATGAAATTTCAGAAACTGAGTAATTTTTATTCAAAATTCTGTTTTCTGGGACTGACCATTTCATGAAATATGCATCATAAGAGTTTCTTAAAAGCTTGTGAAGAGTTTGGAAGCCTATTATTGCCCTCAATAAATTTATGTCTCATTTAGGCAAAAAATGCCAACCAAGTACAAAGAGTATTGATATAGAAACAAACAAATAAATATGCTCACTCGCATAAAACTCTGAAGTCCAGTTTCTGGATATACTATATATGTGCGTATAGAATTAATTATATTCTTTGAGTTATAGAAGTACTCTCTGAGACCAGCTTTTAATTTGTATGAAAGATTCAGTAAAACCAAAGTCTTGCTACCTTATGATCAAAGCAATTAGGTATGCATGAAAGATCCAGAATGATATTCTGAGCATGGTGATTAGCCAATTTCAACATTTGGAATTAGAGGCAGGAAAAAAATGCCAGTAGTATAAGGTTTGTCTGATAGAGTTGAAACTTAAGAGTTAAGTTCCATCAAGATATTGTGATTAAAGAGTTTCAAGGCCAGGATTGAGCATTTGATATTAATACCTACTTGAGAGAGTTATAAACTAGAAAAAATAATCTTGAGTTTCAGTTCCATATTCGATGATAACTAGGTTATTATATTGGGCAATCACATAGTTGCTCACCGGAAAAATAAAATACAAATCCCTGGCCTAATTCCTTGGGTTTGGGTAGGATATGCATGGCTCAGCTTAGCCTTTCTGGGTCCTGCATTTGAAACAGTATAAAATTTTAGAGCCAGAAGGGACCTGAAAGATCAGCTCACTCCATCCTACTTCACCCCAGTTGGTATTTTTATCCTTGACCTCACAGAGATGTTGCTACTGAGTAGTTGCCTTCAATGTAAAAATGACTGGGCAAGATCCCTTCCCACGAATACTGCTTAACACTTAATTGAGATTTTTTTTGGAGAAAATAATTAAAATAAGAACTTGGAGATAACATAATTAAAATAAAATTATAGCAGATTTGCAGATGAGAAATGATGGGGAAACCATGTTTACATGCTTTCGTTTGCTTTCCTGAATAGGCAGTCTCTGTTACAAAAACCAAGAAACTATGACACCTTTCTCCTACCATTAATAGATACGTATAAAATCAACCCCGGAGTCTTTTTACAGGGCTTATAATTGTGCAAGCAGTGTAAGATCATCTGTGTGATTTAATGAGGCTCGTAAGCCTATGGAGACAGAATCACATAATCTGGCTAAGAATTTAGATGTTTACAGCTTTTTTTGGGTGGGTCAGTTTCCATTCCTGAGAAAAGGATGGCTTTGAAATGCCTAATCTGGAATTTGTCATAGAAGTAATACTTGATCTTCTGCCGTTTTCGAGCTATCTTCACTCAGGACCTTGAGATAAAGCTGTGATTATAAAGCAGTGATTTTAAATTTGTTACATAGGTGCTGTAAATGTGAGGAACTGTAATTTATAATTTATTAAATCTCTAGTTTTAAAAATTGTGCATGGAAATTAAAACAGAAAAAAAATGGTTTATTAATATATATACAAATAAGTCCTCATTAAAATAACTGAGACTATCAAAAGTTTTTTTAATGGAGAGGACTCAATGAATGAAAAATACAACTTCAAGAAAATGGATGCCTTATCAAAATATATTAATACAGTAGTTCATAACAGATAAAGCAAATATCAAATGAAACAAAATTTTCAAGCAAACTTAAGCATGTGTGTTGTCTCTTTTACCATCAAAGTCAAGTTAAAACTAAGACAAACAGGTTGCTGCTTTTCTCCCTTTTCTGTCATCTTGACTTTTCTTCCCCACCTTTGAGTAAAAACTGGAAGCACTGACTGCATTTTGGTTCAGCTTTTCTTATTCCTTTTGGCGTCAAACCCATAGCTTCTTGATTGCCTCTTCTTTATAATTGCTAACCTCTGCTTCTGTTGCACATTGTAAGTAGATTTTCTGACAGTCAATTAAATGGTTTCTCATAATCAAAATCAAGGCTTCTAGAATCAGGTATATATAATATGTTTTAAATAATCAACAAGACTACTTTCTCAGTACCACCTATTCTGTTCCTTTCTGATTTAGTAGTCATCTTAAATCTGAAAACATTGCCATAAAAATCCATTGATTTGGCTGAGCGTGGCGGCTCATGCATGTAATCCCAGTACTTTGGGAGGCTGAGGTGGGCAGATCACGAGGGCTGAGGCAGGAGAATCACTTGAACCGGGAGGTGGAGGTTGCAGTGAGCCAAAATTGCACCAATGCCCTTCAGCCTGGGCAACAGCTGTCTCAAAACAAAAACCAAAAATGAAAAATCCATTGATTTAATAGCTGTATTGCCGTGACAAGGACTGGAACATAAAAAGCATTCAGTAAATATTAGTGAGGAAATGGTCTTGTGCAAGACGTTTAATTTAGCTAAACCTCGGTTTCTGTCCTTAACTTTGGCATTCAACTGGCCTTCCTTACAAAATTACTGTGTATGTTAAAGTATTTAGAAGCATATGAAGTACTATATAAATTTAAAATAAATTTTTGCTGTTATTTTCAATTCATGGGAGGCAGAGGGTTAGCATTATACTTGTCAATTAACTTGTTCCTTGCTGTAGTAAAAATGTTCTAGATTTTCAAGAACAATTCTGATTTCATATTGTCTTTCATGTGGTTTAATCACATAAACCATTAAAAAAATCTCAAATTCACATATATAATGTGCAAACCATATCTTCTGTCTGTCTCATGGCCGCCCACTAGTCACCTGTCAGACTGTTCTAATCTGGAAAGTTTCATAGGAGGCTAGTTCCTAGCACAGTGACAATACTCATGTAACACCCTAAGAAAAATATTGGCAATAGATAGTTCAGGCAAGATTTTTTTCAGGAAGTGTTTTTTCTTTGTATTTTTAACATTAGCATTTTAAATATAAAATTGTATAAAGATTTTTACTAAGCATTAACTTTGAAGAAAATTTATTTCAGAGAAATATGGCCGAGCTCTCTAAGGATTCTGCCAGCCGGAGCACTGGCCAAGGAGTCCCTGGACCTGCTGCTGGACACCATGCTCAGCCCTTGGCCTTACAAGAAACAGAAGCCGAAGCTGGTAATTGGATTTTATTCCCACCAGTCTTTGTAGCATCCCTAATCACCCTTCTGAAGGGTTGCTTTGAGGATAAAAGGAGATCATAGATGTGAACAAATGTGTAATACTCCTCTGACTTAATGTCTCCTCTTCCTAGATTTCATTTTGTGCGTAGAGAATAAGGTTGATTTAGGCCCTCTTCTTCTATTGATGGTTTTCCCTCCATTCACAAGTGATTTGTGTTACAAGGAGAATCATGAGAGTTTTAATAGAGCAGTCATGTTTTTATTCCCTGAAATCAAGGATTTGACATAAGAGAATTGCCAAGTAGTAGAGACTTTTTCATTCAAATTACTGAAACTAATTCAATCACTTTTTAATGGAAATCTTTCTGAAATGTATTACATGATTTTTAATTGATTTGTGAGTTTTTCTGAGGGCATGGGCAGTGTTTTTAATCTCTTCCTGTCCAACATATGGCAGAGTGATGAATTAATAGTTTAACTTTTCATTAATGACTTAGACTCTTCATCATGACAAAAGAATTATTGTACTGTACTAAGCCCCTTGTATTCAGAGCTTACTGAGGAGTATAGGACTTATATTCCCTATTCATGGAGATTTCTGAGCTAGAAATTTGCAAATCCTTTATTAGCTCCCATCCCTTTTAGCCTATTGACCCTTTGCAGCCTGCTCCTTTCCTCCCCACACAAACGCACAGCAGCCTCTCTCTGCTGCTTATTTGCTGTTTCCGTTATAACCTGGAAAAGAACTAATAATTGCCAGCACCAGTCATACCTACTAAGTAAATAACCTCAGTTTCCACACATTTCTAATTCAGTAGGCAGTGTTACCAGAATCTTAGAGAATCTCTGTCTATACCATCTCTGCCTTTCTCATTGTTCACAAACCCTTTCCCCCTACTTCTAGGTATTAGGTGCCTGAGAATATCTTATTGCCAATTCAGTGGATAATATTACCTTAATTTGTATTTTGCATTGTACTTTTTATTTTACGTCCTGTTTGGAATAGCCTGAGAATTCTATTTTCATCTGTGAAGTGGATAGAAACAAGTTTTGGATGTTATTTAGCTTTAGGAAGTCCTATAAATATAAAAGGAATTAGTTTTGGCCAAAGACAAATCAGACTATAAAAATATTTTTCTTTAGTCTTTTTTCCCTTAAAAACAAACACTTTCACAAATTCATTAGAAAGGATTAGATAATACAAAACATGTATTAAGTGATAAAGTCCTTTAAAATCCTACCACCGGAGAGTACCACTGTTGACTGTTTGGTTATATTCTCCTAATATCTCATTATTATTTAAAGTACTTAAAACATTAATTATGAAATACTTAGTTCATTCAAAGAATATATGTATGCATCTGTAAGTTATGAAACCTAGCAACCAGGAACCCATTATTCAGCTTAGGGCACAGAACCTCACCAATGCTGTGGACCACAGTTCTATCCCTGCAACTTCTCCCCACTCTGAGCTAACAAATACCCTGATTTTCAAAAATTATTCTCTTTTCTAATGTTTTAATTATGTGTATGTGCCCTCAAAAAGTTGTTGCCTTTTTCTGTGTTAACATTATAAAAATGGTTTAATACTCATTATATTCTTTGTAACTTGCTCTTTTCCTGTTTAACAGCATGCTACTAAGATTTATCTGTTGATGCAATAGCTCTAATTCATTCATTTTCATTACTACATAGTATTTCAATGTATGAATATACTATAACTGATTCATCTGTTCTGTCGTCAATGGTATTTGTGAGTTCCAATTTTACAACAGTATCCTAGATGAAAAATATAAATGCTATTTATTGTACCATTGTGATGCTTCGTTAATCCTTTAATGCTCATTAACATAAATGGCACCACTTAAACTAAAATGTCAGGAGAGAGCTAAGAATAATTTTGCTGGATCGATGACTTTACAGGAGCATTTTATATATTGGCCTCTGAGCCTGTGCCGACTTGTATTCCTGCTATATTATATCACTTACATTAATAGTCTACTTTTTAATCATTTTTGCATAGTTTAATTTTATAAATTTTATATATTACTAATGACAATGACTATTATTTATTACGTACTTGCTGTGTGCCAGCTACTGTGCCAAACGGTTCATTTTTTAAACTCGGAAATAATTTCTTTTTTTTTTTTTTTTTTTTTGAGACGGAGTCTTGCTCTGTGGCCCAGGCTGGAGTGCAGTGGCCGGATCTCAGCTCCCTGCAAGCTCCGCCTCCCAGGTTTACACCATTCTCCTGCCTCAGCCTCCCGAGTAGCTGGGACTACAGGCGCCTGCCACCTCGCCCGGCTAGTTTTTTGTATTTTTTAGTAGAGACAGGGTTTCACCGTGTTAGCCAGGATGGTCTCGATCTCCTGACCTCATGATCCGCCCGTCTCGGCCTCCCTAAGTGCTGGGATTACAGGCTTGAGCCACCGCACCCGGCCAATAATTTCAAACTTATAGAAAAATAGCAAAAATAAAAATAATTGCGAAGAACATTCACATTCCCTTTAAGGAGATACACCTATTGTTGACATTTTACTTCATTCTGTGCTCTTATGTATATATGTGTATGTGAATATTTCTTTTTTGTTATGAACCATTTGAGGGTAAGTTATATATACATTGTGACCTTTTATGTCTAAGTACTTCAGACTGTGTTTTCCAGGAATAGGAATATTTTCTTGTATAACCTTAATACAGTAAATTTAACATTATTGTATTAATCCACTGTTTGTGTTCTAATTTTGTCAATTGACCCAATAATGTCTTCTAGCATTTTGTTTTTTCTCCTCCAGTACAGAGATTTGTCTAGGGTCAGCTGTTACATTTAGTTGTCATGTATCTTTAGCCTCCTTTAATCTAGAACATTTCCACAGCCTCTCTTTGTCTTTCATGACACTGACATTTTTTAGAAATATTCTCTGCTTCCACCTCCACTTTTTTTAACAGAACTTTTCTCATTTGGGGTTTGTCTGGTGTTTCTTCATGATTGATTCAGGTTGTGTTTTCTCGGCTGGAGCACTGCAAGGGTGATATGTTGTCACATCTAAAAATGTGTGGTGTCCCTATGTCTTTTATTGGTAAGGTTACTTTTCATTACCTGGTGAAAATGTTGTCTAATTTCTTCACTATATAATTACTGTTTTTTTTTCACCCTTGCAACTGATAAGCAATCTGTGGGAGACACTTTTAAGATCATGCAAATATCTTCCCCTCATAAAAACCTTCTCTTATATTTGGCAACCAATGATGATTCTTGCTTGATCCAGTCTTTACTATGGTGGTTGTGAAATTATAATTCTTCCAACTTCCTCCCTCTATTTATCCCAGTTGGCACTAAGCATGTTGAATCAAGAATCCTTTCCTCTCATTTGCCTGTGTATTTATTATCTCTCTGTCCATCGATCCATCTACCTACCTACTTACCAACCCACCTACCTACCTACCATTCATAAAATTATTGGTATGACTCATAAATTCCTATTCTTAACACTTTATAATTCATTACTATATTTAATTAGTGCTCAGATTGTCCCAGATTCAGCTAGTGGAGCTCCTTCAAACTGGCTCCTATGTCCTTGCGACATGCCTGCATTTTTGAGTACTTTCTTCCTTTCTGGCATAGGAAGATATTTCAGTCTTATTTTGTATATACCCTCTCCTAGTACTGGAGTCAGCCATTTCTTGAAGATCCTTGACTCCTTTTAGTAGGGAATGGTATCAAGATCCAGAGCAATAGATTTCATGACTATTTGTAAAGTAGATGGTTGTATCCAGTGGTACCTTAGATAAGTTGAGTAATATGCTCCAAGTCACACAGCCAGTAAGCAGTAGAAACAGTATCTAAGCCCATGTCTCTGTATCTTAAGCATCACACTCTTTCAGTCACGCTGTAGCCTTTAGTCATGAGTCGTCTGCTTTTCTTTCCGTCTTTTCTTTTTTATTGGTAGTTCTTAGTCCAAACTGATATAAAAGTTTTCTGTCATTAATTTTTGCAGATAAGAAAAAGATCCTTGAAATTAAGGATTTATGCTGTGGACACTGCTTCCAAGAACTTGAAAAGGCAAAGCAGGAATGTCAAGATCTGAAAGGAAAACTGGAGAAATGTTGTAGGCATCTTCAGCATTTAGAAAGGAAGCACAAAGCTGTAGTGGAAAAAATTGGAGGTCAGCATTTAAAGTAGCACTGCTACCAATATAAATCTCTTTGATCCTTGTTGAAATGTTCAAATGTGACATTTTAGTTAATGTGTGCACTGATCCTCTTTTGGGATTAATGTAAACTAATTTGGATCTCATTTTTACTAATCAAATTATTATTACAAAACTCAAAAGAGGAAGATTTCAGCTCTGATTAAAAGGTCACATTCCTTTCTCCCTTTCTTGATTGAACAGATGTTGAGGGCCCAGTATGCGTCAAGCAGGCTTCTAAGCACTGGAGATGCAGCAGTGAATAAATCATACAAAATTCCAGTTCTGGTGGAGATGTGTTCCCTTCCTTCAAGAAGCTTTTGGTTAAGTGAGGAGATCTAAAAACAGATTAACAAATAATTAAACATTGAATGCTGTTGGCAGTGTGTACTTAAGAAGAAGGATTGTTAGTTCTACCTCTTAGTAAAGTTAAGAAAGGTTTGACTAAGCCTTGAAAAACAGGTGCTTGCCAAGGAGAACAGCGTTTGAGATAGAGGGAAAAGGCATAAACAAGGGCATGAGGGTCTGGACTGGCCTTTGTCTAGTCCATTCATCATAATGCTGTGAGAGCATTTGGAAAGGGACATCTTCTACCATTTCTCATTGCCCCTCCAAAGAAGGGAAGTTTTGGGGCTTAGATCACTGCTCCTTCTTACCTTTCACTGTTGCTTATAGCCTATACGCTATACTCTCTACATTTGAAATGCTTCCGATTCCTGAGCTGGTTCTATTTCTTTTACTGCTGGACCTTCGTTGCATAGAATGTTTGTATTCTGTCCTGTACTTTTTCCCAACATTCTTTGTAGTCTTACTCTCTTCCTTTAGGGTTCAACTCAGAAGATGCTTTATCTGCAAAGCCTTCCTTGATTTTCCCTCATCAGGGTGAAGTGGGCTGCTCATATGCGGCCCTGTAGCATTGGCTCTTCCTCTATTATCACTATTATCATTCTGTATTTTAATTGTTTGGTCACTTGTCGGATACCTTCTCCACATTCTCCAAGAATTTTCTGAGGAGAAGGAATATGCCATATCTTGTTCATCCTAATAGCCCTGGTGCCCACCCCATACCAGATAATAAATGTTTAAATGGACAAAAAAGAAAATGCCAGGGTCCTAAATAATGGTGTCCATTCAGAAAAGACCAGCTTAATAAGTTTATTTTGTACATCCACTTCTTCCTCTTGCCTGGACCCTGGCAATAATCCCCTGACTCTTTATGCTTCTAGTCTTAGCTCCTCTAATCCATTCTGCATAGGGTAGCTGAAGCAACCTTTTTAAAAAGTGAATTGAAACATGACACTCCTGTTTAAAGCTCTTCAGTGGCTTGCCATGGCCTTCAGTATAAAACCAAAACCACTTAGTTTAACAGGGTTTAAAAAGATCTTGATCCAGCGCCTGCCAGCCCCTCCAGCCTTGTCTTCCCCTAGCTGTCTTAATTTCTCTCAGTAGAGCCATAGCATGGATTTCATTGTTTTCTCCCTTCGCCAAAACATCCTGATCTCATTTGGCCAGCTAACCCCTACTCATCTTTTCCCCAATACATTATTCCTCAGGGAGACTTTCCTAACCACTGCAGACCTGTTTAGTCCTCCTGTTACACACTCCCCATAGTTCCTATGCTTTTTATAACATTCACCATCCTTGTAATTATTTGCTGTCTGTACTTCCCTTTGGAGAGTAGACTTTATAGCAATAAGGATCAAGTCCTGTTCCAGCACTTAGCACAACAGCTGCATCATAGCACAACTTGGGAAATATTGCTGACTAAGAGAAGCCACCTGTAACTACCGCTGACTGCTTATTACTAAGGCACTTATTACTCTTATTACTTATTATTAAGATATAATAATTACTTGAAGGCCGGAAAGGGTTTTAAGAATTTGAGATTAAAAATTTAACAACTGCAATTCCTTTTGTGATTACTTAGCTCTTCAGTAGAGGCCAGGAGAGTAAATCAGTTATTTGTCCTACTGTAGATGTATCTACAACATAGATATGTTAAAATATGATGAAAACTAAGACAATTTGTTTTACATAATATGGCAACAAGGGCAGTTGGATATGATTATTATTTATAAATAATATTTAGCACCATACTCTTCTACACAGTGCTTTTTGAAGCTGATATCTTTTAAAACTCATAGACTTGCAAATGAAAGAAAGTTGATATATCACTCAAAACAACGAGCTGATACAAAGGGTCAGGGCCAGAATTTAAGCCAATAGTTTGACATTTTTTCTTTTCTTTTTTTTTTTTTTTTTTGAGACGGAGTCATGCTCTGTCGCCCAGGCTGGAATGCAGTGGCCGGATCTCAGCTCACTGCAAGCTCCGCCTCCCAGGTTTACGCCATTCTCCTGCCTCAGCCTCCCGAGTAGCTGGGTGCCCGCCACCTCACCCAGCTAGTTTTTGTGCATTTTTTAGTAGAGATGGGATTTCACCGTGTTAGCCAGGATGGTCTCGATCTCCTGACCTTGTGATCCACCCGTCTCGGCCTCCCAAAGTGCTGGGATTACAGGCTTGAGCCACTGCGCCCGGCTGAAATTTTTTCTTAATATAACTTTAGTAGGTTATTATATCTTTGCTATTGAGATCGCTTCTTTGTTTCTTAAATTCCATTTTTCCACTCTCTTGGTAGTGTTTATTGAAAAATAGATGGAGTGGGAGTGAGTTGTTTAAAACAAAAAGTTATATCCATCACCAGGGGGAATAGAGTAATTTTGTTCCTCAAGTTACGGTTTGTTGAGAGGGTGGCATCATAGGAAACACAAGATGCCGTGTTCACATTTATATTGGTATTTCCAGGCCTTGTGTAGGTGTTGTGCATTTGTTGTTTTATTTCGATTATAATCTGTAAGTTAACATGTGAAGAAAGGTTCAGAAAGGTTACTTTTTCCTAGGCTTATCCACCTTGTAAACAGCAGAGTTAGAATGTAAACTGATGTCTCTGACTCTGAAATTCATGCGTTTTTCCTTCATATCACATGGATTCTGTCAGTCTCCTCATCCTTTTTTTAAAAGTTCAAAGAATTGAAAATCTTACATTATTTCTGAAAAATACACCTACTTTAGGTTAATTTTCTTTTTGTTTTATATTGAGGTGCATGTTCAATGTTCGTTTATATGAGCATAAACTGTCTACCAGGATCCACAGGGAACATGGAATTAGAAAACCTAGTAGGTTTCTACAGAGCTTCAGCACAGTTGGAAAACAAAACACAGGCATCTGAAACAGTTGAAACCCAATTCCAGGACAGTGTGTAACCCAAAGCAAGAAGAAGATGGGATACAGATTTTAAGTGCTGAGAAAACAGAGCAAAGGAATGGTCTGACTAGGGTTTCTAAGGGAACAAACATTACAGAAGAGCGACTGGAAATTACACAGTCTTCTCTACTTTGTAGTGGGAACTTAAGGGAAAAGAAGGCTTAAAAAAATTTTAACTGTCTAATATACTATAAACTTTCTATTATAGAAGAGAATAATAAAGTTGTTGAAGAATTAATAGAAGAAAACAATGACATGAAGAATAAATTGGAAGAACTACGAACGCTTTGTAAAACACCACCAAGGTATGCTTTTACTATTTTAAACTGCTATTTTAAAGAAATCTAAGTACAGGTATCTTTAAATTTTTTTAAGTATCAATTTTTTTTTTGGTTATACAGCAGAAAGTATAAAAAAGAAGAAAATCCCCCAAAACTTTATTTCCTGAATATACCCTCTAGTGACCTCTTGTTTTATATCATTTAAGCCTCTTTCTACACATACTCCACGTGCACAATGTGTTTTTAAAATTGAGACTCTAGTATAAGGTATTTTGTAGCTTTTTATTAATATTACTAGATAAGCATTTCTCTGTGTTATTAGATATTCTCCTACATATGTTTTTCAATACCTGCATACATTTTCATGTGGATTTACCATTATTTATTGAAGCAACCATAACATTTATGTCATTTCCATTTTTCCCCTATTTTAAATAACTGTATAGTGGACATTCTTTTATGCTAGTTTTTTAGCACTTCTCAGTTAATTTTATTAGAGTATATGGATACATACATATTTTTCAAATGAAATTTTTCACTTAGCATTTCTGTTTTTGTAATCTTTGGTTTGTTTTTTAGGTCATTGTCAGCAGGGGCCATTGAAAACACTTGCCTGCCATGCAGTCGGGGAGCCTTGGAAGAACTTCGTGGGCAGTACATTAAAGCTGTAAAAAAAATTAAACGTAAGTCCCTAAGAGATTCCCAAGATTTTAAGGATGGCTTGGGCCTTTTTTATTGTCGCTGTTAAAGTAAACTCAGAGTTTACCAGCAGTAGGACTTTTAGGGAATTTTCCAAATTACCTTTTTCTTCGATCTGAGAAGAGATTATTGACACCTTTTCAAAATTATGTAGTCATTGATCATTTTGCCCAAATAATGTCTTTTGAAAGTAACATGGCCGGGCGCGGTGGCTCAAGCCTGTAATCCCAGCACTTTGGGAGGCCGAGACGGGCGGATCACAAGGTCAGGAGATCGAGACCATCCTGGCTAACACAGTGAAACCCCGTCTCTACTAAAATACAAAAAAAAACTAGCCGGGCGAGATGGCGGGCGCCTGTAGTCCCAGCTACTCGGGAGGCTGAGGCAGGAGAATGGCGTGAACCCGGGAGACGGAGCTTGCAGTGAGCTGAGATCCAGCCACTGCACTCCAGCCTGGGCGACAGAGCGAGACTCCGTCTCAAAAAAAAAAAAAAAAAAGAAAGTAACATGAGAATAGTCTTATGTTTATATTGTTGATTGTCTTGTTTCTTTGGACACTAGTATTAAACTGAAAATTTAATAATCTTACAACTTAACTAATTTGTAATAAAGAAAATGTCACATGGGTTTTAAATGAGCAATTAACTGTTACTTCCTACCATAAGCTTTCTTTCTTTTTTTTTTGAAACAGAGTTTCACTCTGTCACCCAGGCTTGAATGCACTGGTGCAATCTTGGCTCACTGCAACCTCTGCCTCCCGGGTTCAGTGGTTCTCTGGCCTCAGCCTCCTGAGTAGCTGGGATTACAGACGTGTGTCACCACGCCCAGCTAATTTTTATATTTTTAGTAGAGACAAGGTTTCACCACATTGGCCAGGCTGGACTTGAACTCCTGACTTCAGGTGATCCACCCGCCTTGGCCTCCCAAAGTGCTGGGATTATGGGTGTGAGCCAGTGCACCCGGCCTCCTACCATAAACTTTTAAGGACTTGGAAGTGGATCTAGTTAGCAATTGTTCTGTTGTTTCTGGTTATTGTTTCTCGTAGCTATAAATTTATCAAGTCCTTGTCAGTACCAGGTTGTGCCAGCATATTGTATAGAGCATTCTCCTGATGTGTGTTTTCCCTGTTTTGAATACGTCTTGGTTTTTAATTACAAAATTGCATAGAATGGATATATGTCCCAAAACAATAAGTAGCGTTTATATAGAAAAAATGTATATTAGCCTCTAAAATTACATTTCTTTTTAACAAAAAGAGCAGGAAAAGTCTGAAGTTTCGTATATAATTGGTAGATTCAGAATCATGTGTAAATGTTCTGCAAAGCTCATTCGGTATTAAGAAGGGAATTTGCTTCTCTGTTGTTACTGGTACTAACAAAGGGCATATTGCTACAAGCAAAGCAACTTTTTGTTAATAATGTATTAATTGGGCAGTGGAATTTTAAGAATGTTTTCATCCTAACATGATAACCTGTATATTATGTTTTAGTTATTTTTTAGAAAGTTGTTTGGAGGTTTTGTGTTGACATGTACTCCATTTCATTTTCCATTTCAAATAATGAAAAATAGTCTCCCAGTTAGTATTTTTGCATAGAACCGCTAATTTTCAGATGCTTACTGACATTCAGAGGGAGATTCCTGTGTGAATTGGTATCCTTACTATAACAGAGATGGTCAAATTCTAGATGTAGGATGTAGTCTTGGATTTATTTAAAAAAAAAAAAATGTTAGCCTTAGCTAATAGTTAAAAAACAAAAAAAAACTTGAAAGCTGTGGGCTATGTTTATATGTAAATTTCAGAGGCCAACTGTAAGTCCCATCACCCTCCTTGTAGTCTCATTTTGTACATATCTCTTATGAATTGTAATATTGTATTTAGTTAGATGCTCAAAAAGTGCTGCTGCAAGAATTTTCAATAAATAAGGGAACTTAAATTTTCAGAGCACGAGAGAAGAATGAGTCTCTCCAGCTCATACTGCCTCCTTTTCTTCTGTCTTTGTGTTTGCTTTTTCCTTTCTTTCTGCTTAATCTTTTCTCTATATTTTATATTTCTCTTTTCCTAACTGGACATAATGTACAATTGAAATGCTAAGTTTCTGTGCCTCATATTTACGGTATTTTCTTCGCTAAGTGTTTTAGAATATGACAAAATTTAGCTGGGGAATATGCCATGTTTCCTTACTGTATGTAGCTGTTATCGTTCCAAAAGAACTTATAGAGTACTTCTCATTTGAGTCTACCAAAATGATGATCTAAAATATTCCATTTTAATGACTGTGTAAAGTATAATGTTTAAACTATACTTATAATCACTTCATCTACCAGAAAATTGATCTGAAGTCTGCCCCTCCTGTTTCTGAAAAAGTGCTAATAAACGTACATTCTGTGGGCATTTTCTCACTGCCCTATAGGTGACATGCTTCGTTATATTCAGGAGAGTAAGGAACGAGCTGCAGAAATGGTAAAAACAGAGGTATCGCGAGAACGTCAAGAAACTGCCCGAAAGATGCGCAAATATTATTTGATTTGCCTCCAACAGATTTTGCAGGATGATGGAAAAGAAGGGTGAGTTCAGTCTAAACAATGTGTCCTGAGATTACCAGGACAACATGTTGTAATTTTTAAAGCAGTTTCCTTAACCACTAAATGAACTATTTCTATATGATTAGCCATAGGGGTTAAGAGAGGTTTATGGCTGTGCTACCCGAAATGTTGGCAGAGCCAATAGGAAAACAAAAACCATGGGGCTAAGGCAACTCATTTTTTCCTTTAAACTATATTTTTAATGTTCTGGAATTCCCCACAGGGCTGAGAAAAAGATTATGAATGCTGCTAGCAAACTTGCTACAATGGCAAAATTGCTGGAAACACCTATTTCTAGGAAGTCCGAGAGCAAAACTACACAGTCAGGTATGTCAAAGTGAGTCACCAAATGGTTTTTCTATCTCTTCTTTTATAACTACTTAATATTTTCAGTATGAAAAAGGCAGGGAAGGTAAGGAGTGAGAGTTTATTTATGAAGTTGTGTATGTTTTAGTTAAACTGGAAGTTTACACAGAAAGAGTGCATAGTTTCCGATTCAAGTAGGCAAACTGAGCAGGCCCATCAGCTTTCTATTGCTGCTTCCATCCCTCAAAATGATAGAAGAGAGTTTCAACGGCAAATAAAGAATGAGAAAAATAAGAAATTATAAGTAGATTTTTAAAAGTTGCAATGGGCCAGTCATGATGGCTCATACCTGTAATCCCAGCACTTTGGGAGGCTGAGGTGGGAGGATCCCTTGATCCCAGGAATTTGAGGTTGCAGTGAGCTATGATTGTGCCACTGTACTCCAGCCTGGGTGACAGAGTGAGGCCCTGTCTCAAAAAAAAACAAAAAAAACAAAAAACAAAAAAAAAAAACTTGTAGTGGATAGACCAGAAGCTACAAGAAATCCCTGAGAGAAAGAAGACAGTATAGGATGGAAGATGGAAACCTCAGTTCAAAACCACCAGGAGATGACAACTGCAAGTAGGAGCAATATCAAAACTGTTCCACATATGAGGGTGATATGTTCCAGGAGAAATAGAGGGCCTAGGGGATATGAATGGGGTAATTAGTTGGTGTTCTAAACCAACAGCAACCAGGTAGGGTTAATCCTCTCTTTATTTCTTCTTCTCCCCTCCCTTCCCCAACCTCAATATTGAGCTGGGCAACAACAACAGGAACAAAGAATCTGGGAGCAGTGCAGTGCTCCAGGTGGCTAGCCATATCAAGCAGGAAATGGGAGCCCACGTGCCTTGGGAGGCTGAGATGGGAGGATCACTGGAGCCTGGGAGATCAAGGCTGCAGTGAGCTGTGATTGCACCACTGCACTCCAGCCTGGGAAACAGAGCAGACCCTGTCTTAAAAAAAAAAAAAAAAAAAAGTAAGAGTAACCAACAAAGACATAGAACGTATAACTTTAAAATTGGTAAAGGAAAAACTTGGAAAAAAACATTTTCAATCTAACAAAATCAGGAAAGAGGAGAAAACCTAGAAAGCATGGGTAAGTAGGACATAATAGTAGTTTGAAACATCAACAATCACACTAAATATAAATAGGTTAAACTCAGTTATTAAAAGACCACAAATTTCAAATAGGGTTTTTAAAAATACGGAAATCTGCTATTTTTACAAGAAGAACATCTAAAATTAAAAATCAGGGAATGGAGAATGATATACCAAGCAAATGCAGTGTTGATATTAGATAAATTACAGAGGCAAATGAAAGATTAGATAAATTAGAGTTAGCATTAAAAGGGACAAAGGTGATAGTTCATAGTGATAATGGAATAGTCTTCCAAGAAACTATAATTTTTTTCTTTCTGTAGATAACACAGCTTTATATAAAGCAAGAGCTGATAGAAATACATGAAAAAAACTGGTAAATTCCCAATCACACTGGGAGATTTTTAACATATCAGTGGGGAAATGGGGTTTTTGAACCTCTGGAAAACTTGAAGCTGAGATTGTTCAGGGGTCCGTGAGTTTGATGTTGGCAAACATTTCTCATGTACAAGCCAAAGATTATTTGTATAAATTTTGGAAAGGTGATGTGAACCCTAGGTATGAAAAGGCAGTAGCATATAACAAGAAAATAATTTTCTAGATCTGGGGCAGCAGTGTGGACATAATACCCCCAGTAGAGAAGCAAATCCTTTTCATGGACTCTAGGGACCAGGGCTTGCTACTCTGAGATACAATGCCTCTAATTTCATGCTATGTGGCTGCTTGGTCTTTGATCAGATTTAGTGTCTTAGGTAATTAAATCAGAAAGTCTATTTAGGTATTCTAGAAGTGTATGTGTAGGTATTGGGTGGGTGGGGTTCTTTGAGCAAACTTGTCAGAAACTCCATTCTTGATATCAGAATCAGGGCAGGACTGAAAACATTGTGGCTAGATCTTGAAATGCTATAGCATCTATTGCAGAAAATGATAGGTCAGGTGGATAGCAATAATAATAATATGTCAGATTTTAGTAACAAAATTACCAAGCTTTATCTAGTGGATATATGTAAAATAATATTTTCTCATGTCCAGCATTGATGTATTTTCTTTAAGAATGATTACAGATTATAAGCATTCTTTGGGAATACAATATAAAAACATAAATTTTTTCTTATTTTTAGTTTGTTTTTATTTTTTGGTTCAAGGATGAATCTTCCCTTTAAATATTAATTTTCTCTTAATTTCGTGTTTCCTTGCACTGACCCTAACTTCAGAGATGCTGATTGGAGTTGAAAAATCAAAAAGAAATGATGTGAATCAGAAAATACCATGTTGTATTGAAAGCAAATCAAATAGTGTAAACACCATCACCAGAAGTGTGTGTGAACAAGCTCCCAAGAGGAGGGCAGCTTGTAACTTACAAAGACTGTTAGAGAACTCAGAGCATCGGAGCATAAAGCATGTGGGATCCAAAGAGACACATTTGGAATTCCAGTTTGGGGATGGTAGTTGCAAGCACCTACACAGTTTGCCAAGGAATGTTTCTCCTGAGTTTGTTCCTTGTGAAGGTGAAGGAGGCTTTGGTTTGCACAAGAAGAAAGACCTACTCAGTGATAATGGTTCTGAATCACTTCCACATTCAGCTGCGTACCCCTTTCTTGGAACCTTAGGAAATAAACCCTCACCTAGATGTACCCCTAGTCCTTCTGAATCAGGATGCATGCATATAACCTTTCGCGATTCTAATGAAAGACTTGGTTTAAAAGTATATAAATGCAATCCACTCATGGAAAGTGAAAATGCTGCATCTAAGAAAAGTCAAGGTTTGGATGTTCAGGAACCTCCAGTAAAAGATGGAGGGGACCTTAGTGACTGCTTGGGCTGGCCTTCCAGCAGTGCAACCTTATCCTTTGACAGTCGTGAAGCATCATTTGTACATGGTAGGCCACAAGGAACTTTGGAAATACCAAATGAATCTGTTAATTCCAAACAGTTTTTACCATCCGGTTATCTTTCAGACATGGAGAAGAGTAATATGATTTGTCAAACAATGAAATGTCAGCATGATCAAACTCCATACCTGTCAGAAGAAACCACGTATTTGGAGCCAGGAAAGATCAGTGTGACTCGTGGACACCCATCTCATCATAAGGCTGATAGATTAAAGTCAGATTTCAAAAAACTGACCAGCACGTTACCATCTTCAGTGTGTCAGCAGCCTTCAAGAAAATTAATTGTTCCACTATCTAGCCAACAAGATAGTGGCTTTGATAGCCCATTTGTTAATCTAGACTAATTATGGTACAGTATTTAAGAAGAATCATTAATATATTAAGAAAAATGGAAGGGAAGACCTCATACTGAAAAAAGTTGTGAGCCCTGCCTCTTTTGAGATGTTTTAATAACATCTGTTATATGAGTAAAGCATTCTCCCAAAATTACTTGATATATTTATATTGCCTTAATATTCCAAAGGCCTGATGGTGTATGTATAATCTGCTTTTGTGTGGTGCTTACTTTTGGTTGCTAAACCATCTATTTTTATACTTATAAATTGACTCACTCTGCAGTGTTAACTTATTTCAATAAACTTGCATATGGTCTATAGAATTGTTATGAATCCTTTTGTAGTTCAGAATACAGAAATGTCATATTGGCATCATGTTTGAAATTCACCCAGAAAAACACAAATTTTGATTATTTGTATGTATTAGTCAGATTTGGTTTTTGAAATTAGTCATGTTTAATGAGACTATAAACTTAATCTACATAGACTTTTCCTAGAAATATCTACTCAAAATTTTGATCTTTGTTTTCAGTTAGAGAAAAGATTTTTTCCAGGGTTTACTACAAAATACGTAGCTGTGTCCTGGTTTTATTATTTAAATATTAGTCTGAATTTTTTTAGTTCTTGCATTATTTCAGATCACCTGTGACATCCAAAAACTTTGTCTCTTTTATGGCTTCACATTTGTTTTTTCATCTGAAATACGACCTTTTGAAAAATGGAGATAAGTTTTGTCATGTAGCAAAAAATGTAAAACGATTAGAGTTTTGCATTCATTTATAGTGCAGAACTGGTTAATTAATGCTCTAGGTTAAAGGTTATAATTCTAAACTGAAGAATACTTGCAGAAATGAATGACTACCTAAATATCATTGTTTTTAGGTGAATTCTTTTTCAGATCCCTAGCGATGGATATGAACATTTAGCTGTATGCAAGTGCTTCCAAAAACAGTTAACTATAACTTTCTCTCACATAACCCACACCTACTATATTATGGATTGTATTTGGGGGCTAATGTAGTGTATTTTTCCACCTAGAGCCAGATAACTTAGGTGGTGATGGGGTGATGGCAAGATGCATCCTCCGCCTCCTGATAACCATCTCTAAAAGCAAGAACCTAGAAGGAAAACTTTTTGGACTTGGAAAGCTCTGTCACCTTAACTCTTGACCAGGGATAAATAAGTCTAAAAATTGGCCCTGGACTTCAGTGCTTGAATTTACATACAGCTATAGTAAGGAACAAACCATCTTGTCAAAGTCTCGCTTATATTCCTGAAGATACAGTGCCCCTTCTCCAACAGTTAGGCTGTCATCTCTCACTCTAGAAAAAAACTCTAGAGCAGCCAAGTGTATGCTCACTATGGATCTAGTTGGTGCTTGATTGTTTTAAGCCCTGGTTTTTACTAAACTTAGAATCTAGGCTCATTGCTCACCTACCTTTTCCACTTGGTTCAAAATCTATGTCAGTTATTTAAACTCTCAACATTAAGGTTGAAATTGGAAGTCCTCTTGATTTCCTCTTTTAGAGTATCCTCAATCTTTTTTGATAATTATAATCTCAATAGGATTAAGTTACTTTATGTCATATATCCTACATCCAATTGGTTGGAGATAGGGTGTGGTATAGGGTGTATGTCATAAAGTAACCTAATTCTATTATGATAAATTAATAAATATGAAGGTATCAACTTATTAGTGTGCAAATGAAGGGACTACACAACCAAACTATGACTAGTGATGTACATTGGTTTGAAAGGTCATGGCAGAACAAAAAGGAGGCAGGAACCCCGTAGATATCATGATCACATAAATCCCACTTTGTCGTGATATTTAGTCCTTTTTTTAATGTTGCTGTATTTTTATTTTATTTTATACTATGTTAAAGATTTTCATGTGTATGATCATGAGGGATATTGACCACTTGTTTTCCCATGCTCTCTGTCTTCCTTTGGTAAAAGGGTAATACCAATCCCATAGGATTAGTTGGAAAGTGTTGCCTTGCCTCTGTTTTCTGAAAGAATTGGTGAGTATTGGTATTATTTCTTCTTTGTATATTGGATGGAGTTTACTAGGTGAAGGCATCTAGCCTGGGCTGGTGTTGGGGGTGGTACAGGAGTGTGTATTTTGAGTAATGTATTTTCTTGTTATAGAGCTATTCATAATTTCCATTTTTTCTTTAGTTAGTTTTGGTAGTTTTTGGTTTTGGAGGAATTTGGCTGTTTTATCTAAATTGTCTAATTTGTTGACACAGTTGGCCATAGTATTCTCATAATCCTTTAATTTCAGTAGGCTTGATAATGATGTCCCCCTTCCATTCCTGATTTTGGTATTCTGTGTCATCTCATTTTTTTCTTAGTCTATCGAAAGGTTTATCAGATTTGTTGATTTGTTTTCCCCCAAAGAACTTTTGGGTTCTTCTCTTTTCTCATGTTTTTCTGTTTCCAATTTCATCGATTTTCCCCTCTTCCTTCTGCTTGCTTTATGTCTAATTAACTCTTCTTTTTTTTTTTTTTTTAATTTATTTATTTTCGAGATGGAGACTTGCTCTGTCACCAGACAGTGGCGTGATCTGGGTTCATTGCAACCTCTGTCTCCTGGGTTCAAGCAATTCTCCTGCCTCAGTCTCTCGAGTAGCTGGGACTACAGACGTGTGCCGCACCATGCCCAGCTAATTTTTGTATTTTTAGTAGAGACGTGATTTCACCATATTGGCAAGGCTCTTCTTGAACTCCTGACCTCAACTGATCTGCCCACCTCAGCCTCTCAAAGTGCTGAGATTACAGGCGTGAGCCACCATGCCTGGCCCTTTATCTATTCTTAAAGTGAAAGTTTAGGTTATTGATATGAAACTGTTCTCTATTGGTGTAGATGTATAAAGCTTTATATTTCTCTCAAAGCAATGTTTAAGTTGCGCGTCATATGTTTCGATATGTTGTATTGTTTTCATTTAGTTCAAAATGTTTTCAAACTTCCCTTGCGATTTTTATTTTGACCCACAGATTATTTAGAAGTATGTTACTTCGTTTCTTAGAATTACAGATTTTCAAAGTTTCCTATTTATTTTTAATTTACTTGTTTTCAGAGAATATACTTTGAATGATTTCCATCCTTTTAAATTTCTTGAGACTTGTTTTATGGCCTGGCGTATGGCCTATTCTGGAATGTTTCACTTGCACCTGAAAAGAATGTATATTCTGCTCTTTTTGGATGGAGTGTTCAAAAATGTCAGTTAAGTTGGTTGATAGCATTGTTCAAGTCTGTTATAGCCTTGCTGATTTTATTCCTATTTGTTCAACTGGTTATTAAGAGTGATCTCTGGCTGTAATTGTTAAACTGTTTTTTCTTTCAATTCTGTGAGTTCTTGCTTCATGTATTTTGAAGCTTTGTTGTTAGGTATATATACCTTTATAGCTGTTATACCTTTCAGATGAATTGGCCCTTTATTATTTTAAAATATCCCTCTTTGTATCTACTGTATTTCTTGTTTTAAAGTCCATTTTGTCTATAATTACTACAACCACTCCAGCTCTCTTATGATTACTGTTTGCATGGCATGTCTTTCTGTTTTTTTCCTTGTAACCCATTTGTATCTTTTAATTTGAAGTGAGTCTCTGGAAGACAGTATATTGCTGGATGTTGCTTTTTTTTTTGTCAAAGAAGCTTTGATTGGAGTTTTTAGGTGCATTAAAATTTACTATAATTTTGTTAGGTTTGCATTTTCCATTTTGCTATTTGGTTACTGTGTATCTTTCGTTATTGAATTGCTCTTTTATTGCCTTCTTCTGCATTAAACAAATATTTATGAGGGTACCATTTTAGTTTTTTAAACCTATTTTTTTTAGCTGTTTTTCTAAGTGGTGTGTCTACTTATTATTATAGGTATCTTAACTTATTACGGCCTACTTCACATGAATATTGACTAACTTCTAATACAATATAGCAACTTTGCCCCAGGTTAGCTTCATTTCCTTGCCCCTCCTTTGTGCTATTATGTCTTACATATGTATATATGTGTATATATATATATATTACCGTGTTATAATTATTGCTTTATACAATAAGGCAATATGTCTTCTAAAGAATTTAAGAGAAGAAGAAATGTATATTTATAGTCCTTTATATTTACCGACGTGGTAATCATTTTTGCTGCCCTTTCTTTGTTCCCATGGATTCTAGTTGCCAGGTCTGTTGTCATTTCCTTTCATCTGTAGTACTTCCTTTAGTATTCCAAGTAAGGCAAGTATTCCAGCAACAGATTCTCTCAGTCTTTGTTGATTTTGGAATATATTTCAAATTTATATTTGAAGGACAGTATGTGATATATTTAGAGTTCTTGGTTGACTTTTTTCCTCCAGCATTTTGAATATGTCATTCCCCTGCTTTATGTTACCACTATTCATGATGAAAGGACAACTGTTAATTCTGTTGTTCTTTATATATGATGAATTGTTTTTCTTATACTGTTTTTAAGATTTTCAACAGTCTGAGCATGGTGTGTCTAGGTCTGAATTTGTGTTTATCCTACTTAGAGTCTGTTGAGTTCCTAGGATTTCTAGATTTATCCTTTTAATAAAATTTAGGCAGTTTTTTGGCCAGTATTTCTTCAATTATTTTTTTCAGCCCTTGTTTCCCCTTTCTGGGGCTTTCATATATATTAATATGCTTACGTGTCACAGGTCTTTGAGGCACTGTGCATTCTTCTTTAATCATTATTGTTTTTCATATTGGATAATTTTATTAATCTGTGTGCAAATGTCCTGATCCTTCTGCCATCCCAATTCTGCTGTTTATTCTATCTAGGAATTTTCATTTCAGCTATCGAAATTTCTGACTCTAGAATTTTCATTTGGCTCTTTTTAAATGGATGCATAATAGTTGTACATATTTTGAGGATACACATATTTTGATACATGCCTGCAATGTGTAATGATCAACCAGGGAAACTGGGTCATCCATCACCCCAAACAGTCACCCCTTCTTTTTATCGGAAATCTGCCAATTCCTTTCCTCCAGCAATTTTGAGCTTTACAACAAATTATTGTTAACTGTAGTTACCCTACTATACTAGAGTGGTTGGTTAATGGATACAAAAATATCGTTGTATTTGGCTTTTTTTTTTTTTTTTTTCTGAGACATTGTATCACTCTGTCTCCCAGGCTGGAGTGCAGTGGTGCAGTCATGGCAGCCTTGAACTCCTGGACTCAAGTGATCCTCCCCACTCAGTCTCCCAAGTAGCTAGGACTACAGGTGTATGCCACCATGCCTGACTAATTTTTTTAAAAAAATTATAGGTAAGGGATCTCACCATGTTGCCCAGGCTGATCTTGAACTCCTGGCCTCCCAAAGTGCTGACATTACAAGCATGAGCCACCAGGCCTGGCCACATTTGGTTCTTTGATAGTTACTTATTTTAAAATAGCTACAAAGCAGCTATTACAAATATGTTTTAAAAATTAAGGTAAAATGTTAAAGAATTAAAAACATGACCTTTTTTCAACCAGAGATTCATCATTGATCATGTATTCCTTTTTTTCTTTTATTCTAAAAAAAAATAAAAATACATGTGCAGAACGTGCGGATTTGTTACCTAGGTATATGTATGCTATGGCGGTTTGCTGCACCTATTGACCTGTCCTCTTAAGTTCCCTCCCCTCACCCCAAACCCCCAACAGGCCCTGGTGTGTGTTGTTCCCTTCTCTGTGTCCATGTGGTCTCAATGTTCAACTCCCACTTATAAGTGAGGACATACAGTGTTTGGTTTTCTGTTCCTGTGTTAGTTTGTTGAGGATGATGGCTTCCAGCTCCATCCATGTCCCTGCAAAGGACATGACATCATTCCTTTTTATTGCTGCATAGTATTCCATGGTGTATATATACCACATTTTCTTTAACCTGTCTATCATTGATGGGCATTTGAGTTGGCAGTTAGCAAATGTCTTTGCTATTGTAAATAGTGCTGCAATAAACATATGTGTGCATGTGTCTTTATAGTAGAATGATTCATAATCCTTTGGCTATATACCTAGTAATGGGATTGCCTGGTCAGATGGTATTTCTGGTTCTGGATCCTTGAGGAATCGCCATACTGTCTTCTACAATGGTTGAACTAATTTACGTTCTCACCCGCAGTGGAAAAGCATTCCTATTTCTCCTCAGCCTCACCAGCAACTATTGTTTCCTGACTTTTAAAAAGTCATGTGAGATGACTGGCATGAGATGGTATCTCATTGTGGTTTTGATTTGTATTTCTCTGATGATCAGTGATGTTGAGCTTTTTTTCATATGTTTGTTAGCCACATAAATGTCTCCTTTTGAGAAGTGTCTCTTTATATCCTTTGCCCACTTTTTGATGGGGTTATTTGTTTGTTTCTTGTAAGTATGTTTACATTCCTTGTAAATCTGGATATTAGACTTTTGTCAGATGGGTAGATTGCAAAAGTTTTCTCCCATTCTGTAGGTTGCCTGTTCACTCTGATGATAGTTTCTTTTGCTGTGCAGAAGCTCTTTAGCTTAATTAGATCCCATTTGTCAATTCTGGCTTTTGTTGCAATTGCTTTTGGCATTTTTGTCGTGATGTCTTTGCCCATGCCTATGTCCTAAATGGTATCTTTGAAGGTTTTTATGGTTTTGGGTTTTATATTTAAGTCCTTAATCCATCTTGAGTTAATTTTTGTATAAGGTGTAAGGAAGGGGTCCAGTTTCACTTTTCTGCATATGGCTAGCCAGTTCTCCCAGCACCATTTACTGAATAGGAGATCCTTTCCCCATTGCTCATTTTCGTCAGGAAAAACATGACTATTTTAAAACAGCAATGATAAGACAATATTCCCTGTTGAGTCATTGTCTTCATATTTTCATCATATTTTTTTTCTCTTTCATATATTTTTCTGGTAAATATTTTTTGTCTGGTAAGAACCCAAGAAGATAAGATATACTCTTAACAGAATTTTAAGTGCACAATACAGTGTTGTTAAGTATACATTCAGTGTTTTACATCAGATCTCTAGAACTTTTTCATCTTAAGTAACTAAAATGTTATACCTGTTGAACAGCAACTCCCCATTTCCCCCGACAGCCACCCTTCTACTCTGTTTCTGTGAGTCTGACTGTTTTAGAAATCTCATGTAAGTGAAATCATGCAGTATTTGTCCTTTTGTGACTTGTAGTCTTTATTCAACATCCAAGAGCATGCATAGTTTTTCTTGACAACTTCTTTCTTTGGTATAAATCAGACTGTCTGTTTCTTTACATACCCTATAAATTTGTTGACAACTGGAAATTTTATGTAACATACTGTAGCAACTCTGGATTTGGTATTTCTTCCCCTGGGGGTTGTTATTGCTGGCGTATTATTGTTGTGTTGTTTCATTATTTGCTTAGACTTTATCTGCAAAATCCTCTACGGTGTGTGCCTGCTGATTTTTCCAGTGTTGTTTTAATTTGCATTTCTAGTTTTTAGCTGGTCATTTTAGGGGATTTCTATGCATCTGTATTGCTTAATGATTATTCAATTATTGGTTAAAGGTTGTATTCAAAAACCTTGGGTCAGTAGGTCTTTTTCCTCTGCTGATATGTCTGTGCATTCAATGTTCAGGCAATTTTCCAGTCTTCCTCCACTTTACTTCCCTCTGAGCGCTTCCAGGTCTTCCTGCTCATGTGCACATCCTCATTAGTTCAGGGATATGTGGTGGGCGTGGGCCTTCTTAGGTTTTCCCTAGATGTGCACACAGCCTCCCACTCCAGCAGAGATGTGTGGAGAGCTTATTTAGCCCCTTATTTCTAGACTTTCTTCCTGTTAATTTTAAAATTAGTCTGCCTATCTCTTGCCCCAAATGGGGCTACAATCTCAGACTAGCAGAGCTATGCATCTTCCCTGTTTTTGTCCCTCTAACTTTGCTGTTTTTAACTAACCCTAGTACTGGGTATGTGCTCCTTTCCTTCTACTCCAAATCAAGTGAGCCCACTGTAGGAGAGAAGCTGCTAGTGTTCACCGTCATTCCTACGCTGTCAGCACTACCTCGCTGATCAAGCTGGGGAGGGGAATGGGAGCAGCCCCTGGTAAGAACGCCTCAGAGTCTCACTGATCTTCCAAAGTTCAGCAGCTTCTTAATTTTGGTTGTTTCCCTTTGGTTGATTTTCGGAGCCCTGAAATGGTTGTTTATGTTCTTTTTCCAGTTTTGTAGTTATTTTTGGGGGGCATGGGGGGAACCTCTTCACTCCAGCATCACCTGAAATTTCCTTGTTTTTATTTATTTGTTACGTACTGGAGTAATCTCTTTTCTGTATATTTACTAATTTTTTCTTTATTTTCCCCAACTTTTTATTTTGCAAATCTTCATAATCTATAGCAAATAAACACCTATATACCCTGCATTTAGATTTACCAATTGTTTACTTTCTACACTTATTTTACATTTGTCTGTAAATATACATACATATGCATATACACAGTATGTATATGTATATAAAAACATTTTTCCTTAACCATGAAGATTATTTGCAGACACCCTGAGTATTCCTTCCTAAATACTTCAGCATACATTTTCTAAGAACAAAAACATTTTATTTCTTAAATACAATTGTCATATTTAGGACACTGAATATTGATAAATATTTATATACATATACACTTAAAAATTTTTTTTTTGTTTAGGAGATGGGATCTTGCTCTGTCACCCAGGCAAGTTGCTGAAATTATTGCCACTGAACTGAACCTTCAACTGTTGGGTTCAAATGATCATCCTCGCTCAGCCTCTTGAATAACTAGGACTGCAGGTACACGCCACTGCACTTGGCTAATTTTTAAATATTTTTGTAGACACAGTGTCTCGCTGTGTTGCCTGGGCTGGTCTCAAACTCCTGGGCTCAAGCAATCCTCCCACCTTAGCCTTCCAAAGTGTTGAGATTGCAGGTGTGAGCCACTATGCTCAGCCCACATACATTCTATATTCAAATTGCCCTAATTGTGACAATAATGTGTTATAACTTTTTTTAGATCTTTGCTGTTCACCTTCAAGCTGAGGACTTACCGCTTTTCTTCGATTATGAAAAATGCTCAGCCAATAGCTATTCATTAAACAAATATTTATGAGGTGTCAACAACTGACTGTTAATGTTCTAGGGTGATACAGTGCAGAAACTCCTGGCCACCTTTACTACTTTTGTTTTGTTTTTCTTTTTAAGTCAAGTCTCACTGTGTCACCCAGGCTAGGGTGCAGAGACACAATCTTGGCTCACTGCAACCTCCGCTTCCAGGTTCAAGTGATTCTCCTGCCTCAGCCTCCCTAGTAGCTGGGACTACAGGTGCACACCACCACGCCCGGCTAAATTTTGTATTTTTAGTAGAGACGGGGTTTCACCATATTGGCCAGGCTGGTCTCAAAACTCCTGACCTCAAGTGATCCACCCACCTCGGCCTCCCAAAGTGCTAGGATTACTGGAGTGAGCCACTGTGCCAGGCCTACCTTTACTACTTTTAGATACAGAACAGGTAGTACCTTACTTTTCAAGTCCTCAGGAACATTTTATGTTTTAAATGTCTTTTTTCTCTATATATTTTTTCCATCATTGTTATATGTTGGTAGATGTTGGGTCCTTCCAAAGTATAAACTTAGAATGCCATCAAGGTCCTAAAGTCTGCTTTGCCATTAACTCTGTGACTTAGCTATTTCTGTAGCCTGTCTTGGGCCTCAGGGTTTGCTATTATTAAGGTTTAGGTATATGATTACCTAGAGATTCATGTAAACCAGATTTAAAAGTATGTGAAGGCTGGGCGCGGTGACTCACACCTGTAATCCCAGCACTTGGGGAGGCTGAGGTGGGCGAATCACCTGAGGGTCAGGAGTTCGAGACCAGCCTAGTCAACATGGTGAAACCCCGTCTCTACTAAAAACACAAAAATTAGCCAGGCGTGGTGGTGGGCGCCTATAATCCCAGCTACTCGGGAGGCTGAGGCAGGAGAATTGCTTGAACCCTGGGGGCAGAGGTTGCAGCAAACTGAGATTGTGCCATTGCACTCCAGCCTGGATGAAAAAGTGAAACTCCCTCTTAAAAAAAAAAAAAAAAGTATGTGAAGAATAGTGAGATAGGTAAATTGAGGCTAGAGCATGGATGGTCTTGGATGTCAAAGCCAAAGAATTCGAAATTTGGTTCATAGAAAATGGAGAGTTGTTGAAGTTTTGGTAGCATGATTTAGAAAGATTAGTGAAGCCATATTGTAGGAGGACTTGGAGGAACAGAGGAAACAGCCAAGGAGCCAGGAGGACAATGTCCAAGGACAGTCAGGCAAGAAACAAGGCCAGAGCCAGGGCAGATGTGGTGGGAATGAAGAGGTGGCGAGGTTGAGAATATGACACTCCCATGCTTCCCAGGACCTACTGAGAAGTACTAGAAGGGATTTAGAGCCTGGGTGTCTGGGAAGATTACTGTGCTATCAGCAGTACTGGGGAATCAAGGCAGGTTGGATTGAAGGGACCATGCCCTCCCTTGAGTATTGAAGTGCTCAGTCCTTTGGTGGGCACAGTCATGAAAACAACTAATTGACAGATACTAACTTAATGGTGAGCACTGTGCCACGCCCTTCACTAACTCCTTTAATCCTCACAACAGCTCTTTGAGTGAGGCTCTGTATAAGCACTTTATGGTTGGCTAAAATCAAGGCTTACAGGAGAGAAGTAATTTGTTCATGGTTAACATAAGCTTGCACCAGGCAAAGCCAAAAGTTATACCCAAGTGGTTTTTTTTCATAATAAGCTTTTCATTTGAGAATAGGTTTAGGTTTACCCAAAAGTTGCAAAAGTTGCAAAGATAGTATAGAGTCTCTGTACCTTCCACCTAGATTCTTCTGTTGCTAACGTCTTACATCACTATAGTAACTTTTTCACATCTAAGGAACCAACATTACATTTAAATATATATATATATATATTTTTTTTTCTTGTGATGCTAGAGGCCATGGCTTTAATCCCTATACTGTCTTTATTTGGTTTGACTTACAGGTGAGCCGGAATTTATTTTAAAGGGGAAAGTCCTTTTCTTTTTCCATTCCTTCCACTTCCTCTCCATGCTTCCAAGCAGGAAAATGAGTTCAGCAGGCTCTTCCACGTGTGAAATCAGTTTAACTTGCTTTCTCAGCAGGATGTAGACAAGCAATAGATCTTACTCTTTAGCAGAGGTTTATAGAATACATTATATGAAGATTATCCTGCAGCTAGAAATTCACCAACACAATGGGAAAGCCTGTAATATAACAGAACCATCTTTTGTAATTTTAAAATTCAACCAGTGATGGTTCATCTTAAAAAAGACATTTAGAAATTTTCTAGTAGTAAATATGCCATTTTAAAATCTTTTGATATAATTGTAACAACTTTTCCCCTTAAGGACCAGACCAGGAAATTAATTAGAAATCAAAATAGTAAGCCATCATTAAATAGAAACTTTGTTATTTTCAAAAGTAAGATAAATAAATTGGCTTCTTCCACAAAGGTCAGCAATAATCTCGAAGCTTTGAGAACATCTTAAATCTTGTGCTCTTAAAAATGTTGTCTGGTGAGTAAATTAAGTAGAATCAACAAAACTTTTAAAACATATTTTTGGTTTTAGTTCAGGCATAGCCCTTGTCTGAAATATTTCCTCATTTGATTTCACAATTTTATCAATCATGTTGTATATAGAATGCACTGGATGAAATTCTGCTTCTTATATTTTCCTGACCCTATGCTCTTACACAAACTGTTTCCCTAGGAACAGTTAATAAAAATTGAAACACCCTATTTCACCCTATTCAATAAAAGTTGAAATATCCTATCTGTGTAACAGCACAGGGTGAACTCAGTTCATGTATTATCACAATGACCCTGTAGGTGTCAATGATTTTACTGACTACCAATTAGTTTTCCTGGAAAAGTTTTTGAAAATGTGGTCCAGTGTCACAATCTGCTCTGCAAGGTCTTCAAGATTATTCGTTAAACATTACAATGGATCAGTTATCATATTAAGCTCTGTACCTACACTTTTGTCTTAATCCTTCCAACAATTTTTCAAACTAGGTCTTATTATCCTCATTCTATAGATGAGAAAGAAGGGAAGGGACTTATGCAAAGAGTCTCATGGGGCTGAACAGAAGTCCAAGGAAGCTATGGATTTACTGCAAGGTGGATATGAACTCATTTGCTGGCCAAGCATTGTCTACAAATGAAAACAGCAATGTATCTCCAGCATCAATATGGCATTGTTTTCAAACATATGGGGACGCCATTGTTATTGTTAATAAGAGGCCTTTATACTAAAAACATTTCAGAGTTGCTGCACTGTTCTGAAAAATATCCTGTTAAAACTAGATCAGACCTGTACTGAATAGCTCAGATCTAGTTAGTACAAAACAGACTTCTCAGGTTAGAAGAGGTAGTGTCTAGGATCAAACTTTGGCCTCAAATATGTTGCAAATCTTTATCACCTGCTGGTGAGCCTAGATTCCACATCTGGAAAATGGGAACATACAGTGGACACTGTTGGTTATCTACCCAACGTTATTACCTGCTTATTCCTTGTTGGCAGACCGAGGAGGGCATAGCTGTCACTTCCCCTCATGACTCAGTTTCGACTCTGTTGCTGACTCCTGTTTGGCCTGAGTAATCCCAGTGGCCTCAATTCCTTTTACCATGACTTGTTTAGGGATGGGCATATGACTCAGTTCTGGACAACGCCATATAAGGGAGAGGCTGCAGGGCTTGTAGAAAATGTTTCTTTCTAAAAAGTATTTTCTTCCACATGGGAAAGAACTGACTTAAAATGACAAATGTGCAACTTCTAGATCAGTGGTAAGAACCATTTTTTAGATGTTACTGTGTCTGCTTGTAACACCTGGATTTGCTGCAACCATCTTGCGTCACTGTCTTCCAAATGAATAGCTGTTATTAATGTTATTCACAGAAACAAAAAGACCTCAGGCATCTGGGAAGGACTGGCCTCACACATCATTCATAAGTAAACTCTTCTCTGGCCTCCTATAAACAAGGACATGTCAATTGTTACTTTAGGTCTATGGTCTAAGTCTAGCTCCTAAAACTAAAGCCGCTTGATTACACACTGATTATGTTACTTACAAGCTTGTCTTCCAGGTGCAGAACAAGGACAAGACAACATCAGTCATCTCCTCCACCTACCAGAGACAACTGCAAAATTGATTCATTCTTTTCTCCCTTTTTTCTCTTCAAACATTCATCTTATCTCTGTTCAATGGAGATTTACTGAGTGCTAACTAAAGTCTCAAGAGAATATAACCATTCGCCTTACCTTCCCCCATTCCTGCATGCCTATCTCCCTTTAAGGAAATATATACATTCTAAACCTAAAAACCTTCAGGAAAACAGCTACAGATGCGCCTGTGGCTCATGTTTTCCCAAATGCACCCTAAAACTGGTGTAATAAACCCCCATCGATTGAGACTTTTGCCTCAGTCTCTCATTTTGGTTACCAGTTCAAATGAGAATTTTTGCAAAGGAACTTAGGTAACTGGAAAATAATAAGGACTCAATAATCAATGTTAGTTCTGAGTGACAGTGATAAGGTGGTGCTTTTAGTTTCTTCAAGCCCCTAAATCTGGTGTGAAATCTCCCCCACTAAGCACTGTCATTTCTTCTACGTTGTTTAGTACTCAATAAAAATTGCACATGGATATATCAATCTAGGTCAATATAGAGAAACACAAATTTGTGTTCCCGGAATGCTGGGAGGTTGAGAAACATCTAAAACCAAGTTTTAAGAAAGGCACATTCTTTTCTTCCCCTCAGATAAAAATATATTTGGCCCATTACTCCAAAAAGTAAGCAATACTCCCAACTGGAGAGAGAAAAAATATCTCACCTATTGAAAGCAAATTATCTTCCTCAAGTCACTTCCTGAATAAATACTGTAGGAAGTTTACTTTCAAAGTCCTCTTCCCTGGAGCAAATCAGATTATTTACATGTATTTGCCTGCTCTGAAGAAAAAAACTCTTGAACCCCAGAGGAAAGAAAATCTGTACTTGCTTAAAGTCAAAATACCAAAGAATAAAGAAAGAGGTCTCCTTAGAAGAAATGAAAAGTTTTGTTCTTCTCAGAAGAAGTCTTCAAAGATTTTAGAGCAAAATATATATAGGCATGAGAATTGGTATGGACACCATACGATTTAAAAAAAGACCTCAAAAAATAAGGATGTTTTGGCTTTAGTCCCTCAGAGTAATTAATATGTTGCTGGAGCTGACAAAATCTGTAGCCAGATAGAAACCTGCTAACTTAAAAAATTTGGAATCCTCTAGCCTCACATCTCTGCCTAAGATCAAGGCCAAACATCTGCTCTCCTCCCACTTCCCCAGCCATCAGCCTGTTTAGAGGAGTCGGGTCAGTTGTCTTGCAGAGAGGGTGCAAAGGTAAGTGGCAGAGGGGCCAAAGCCCGGTGCCAGGCTCAGCTTTCATAATGTGCCCTGTGATGGATGCTCAGAGTTCAGAACACCCAGCTTGCCAGAGAGAGGCTTTTGGAAACAACAGAGGATTGACGTTCTTCAGTACTCATTTTCCAGCAAAGACAAATATCTGATTATATAATAGAGAAGTTATGTCTTCTGGCACCCAAAGAACTGACCTACAGTGACAAATGTGCAACTTATTAAGTGAATTCCATTGAGCCTGCAACACATACTAGTCGTTTTCTCAAGACACGTAGTTGCTTTACCACCAAGAACCCTTTCCTCAATGGTTCCAGCTGGCAAAACTCACTGTCATTTGGATCTATCGCTTTGTAATCACACAAAGCTTCTCCGTGGGTTTTTCAAAATGAAAAAAAGTTGATCTGATTTCCCTTTGCTGCCACGATTCTAGAGACCATAGATAATTGTTTAAGCCCAAATCCATAAGACAAGTTTCTGTTGGAGAAAAACCAGGGAGAGTCCTTCTGTAATGTATCTTGTATATGCTGGCTCCTCTGGGGTGGGTGCAACTTTGTTTGCTTAATCAGGATGCACACCCTAAGCAGAGACGCCTGGCTTTGATTTAAATGGGTACAAAATGTGTTCCCTTTGTTCTGGAGCTCTCGCTAAAGCTAGTACAGAAACCTTGGCTCTATATGTTATTGGGGTTTCTCCTTTTCCCACAAAGCACATGGGATGGGTGGTCATGGCAATGGTGAGCAGGATTATTGCGGCGCATTAAGTTCACTGGCACGAATCATAGGTTTGCTGAGGAGGAACAGAATCCTATGTGGAAATACCTTCCCGGGGAGTGTTGCATCACTGTCATCACAGACTGAGCTTTGGAGAGGCGTAGGAAAGGATAGCAGTGGCTGGCTCCTCTGTGTGTTTTACTTACACCCAAAGTCACATCACAGGTGCAGCAGAGAGAATGAGCAATATCTATGGTGACAATTCATCAGCAAGTCCACATTTTAAACATGAATATGTAAAAAGCCCCTTTCCCAGCTCTGGTCCCAGTTGCCTAATTCTCTACCCTTGAAGCAGAATTTGTTACTCAAAACCTATTTACATGAGGATAAATGAATAAATATCCTTTATTTTACATAAATCTTAGCATAGTATACCTACAGTTCTGTACCTCGCTTATATCAAAAATTTTAAAGCAAGCATATGAATAACATTGTTATGCTTTTTAGTACTAAAAATTGAAGACCTGAAAATAGTGAAAACTGGATCAAAAAAGATTAGCCACTTATACATATAGGGTGGTACTCCACAGATTATTTATAACTGAAGTGTGAGGCAACCTACTAGTGGAAACAGTCTTCCCTTTCCCAAGGAGGGGATGACGACAAAGGAGGACAGAGCTAAACACAATTGTACCCTGCTAGTCTCCCTCTCCTGCCTACGGCCTCACTTCTTCCCTTCCTCCAGATCTTCCCTCTATGTCTTTCCCAAACCACCCATCCTGCTTCCCCACCAATCTTGTTCCTCTTCTTCTGTCAATCAATCCCTCAGTTCTTTGCATCTGCTGTTTTCACCTTCATCCCTTCTACCAAGTCATTCTTCTGGATTCCCTGACTTCGGCCCTTCCTTGCCTTCCAGGTCCTCTTTCTTTAATGGGAGTGGAGGAGCTGCCTGTGTCATTGGGGGTCAGAGAAAGACAAGAGTCACAGAAAAACTGAGTCTGGAAAGGGTTATACTGAGCTAGTGGGGGTGTATAGGAGGCACAGGGACTGGAATGAGAACTGTTCCACTGCCTTCCCTGCCTGCCCAAGTGTAAGAAGTAGTGTTATCAGTCAGGGTTCAAACAGAGAAGCAGAACCAGTAGGAGATAAAGATGACTAATATGGATAGACAGATATTAAAGAAGTTACTTATGCAATTGTAGGGGCTGGGTAAACAAGTCCAAAGTCTACAGAAGAGGCAGTCAAGGGAAGAGCACAAGCAAGCTGGGACCCCATGTGCACAGGTCAAAGCTACTGTCCACAGGCAGGGTCTCTATTCGTGTAGGGCCTTCCAGCCAGTTAAGTCAGGCCCACACAGGATAATTTCCCTAATTAAGGATCACCTGATTAGGAACTTTATTTATACCCACAAGTTCCTTCATCGTAGCACTGACATTCGTGTTCGATTGCATAACTGGCAGAAGCATGTGAATGCAACAAAATGGCTGCTGTTTCCCTTCCATCCCCCAACTCTTGCAAGAGAGTATCTCTTGTAGCCCAACCTGGGCAGAACCTATTAGCAAGGGAATTCTGGGGAATACAGTTTAACCCAAACAAATTGAGCCACTACAAAATAATCAGAAACAGTTATAATGGGCAACTGCTGGGCAAATGCCCCCGTTCTTGCCAGGCCAGACTCATCCTAGAGGAACCTGCAGCTGTGGGCCACTGCACTGCTGCTTCTGCAGTGCTCCTTTATTGGTTGCCCTTTAAGAATGATATAGTGGAAGCAGAACATTCCAATATGCCCTCCCTCCTTCCCTAGAGCTCCCCAGCCCTTCAGAGTAGCACTTCAAGGAACAGTTGCTGAAGGGGAAGAAACTTCTGCTAATAATAATAATAATAAGCCTTTTCGTACATATTAGAATTGGAACTGTAAGTCAAAGTGGAGATGTTACAGGAATAATTTTGCATCTGCTTGTCAACTGTTTGCTCCTCCAGACCTTCTCTTCATCCTCTCTACCCTTCTCTAGACTTTAGGGCTCTGACAGGTTTGAACTGCATCAACGGTGCTTCCTCATCCTCTCTCCACCTCCCAGTTGGGTTTGGTCACCGAGTAGCCCTGGCAGGAGATAGGAGGGAAAAAGAAAGTGGAGTCCAGCTGTTTAATTCCCTGGCTTTAACCGTGCAGATTACTTTGGGCTGCCCATGTCCCTAAACTGAAGGGAATTCTTGCTTCAAGGCAGCCTCTGTCCACCAATGCCTCTCAAGCTATACACAGTGAAGGAACAAGTTTTGTTGTTTTGTTTTCATCACCATTTCCTTATGGACTTACAGTGGAAATCAACTAATTAGGATTTAAACTCTTGTCAACTGACTCTGAAGTTAGTGATATCCATTCTTTATCATTCTGTAACTACTAGGAAAGTCAGAAATGTAGACACACTCTAGAAATACAAATTAAAGAATGTGTGTTCCTGGATTGTCCTGATGCCTAGCCTCCTAAGCTGATTCTCCAGTAGAGCCTCAGTAGGGGCCACCTTCCTTTTCCTGCGCATGCCCCTCTTTCCCTGAAAATGTCTCTCCCTGAAAACAGGAACCAGGGCCCAGATCTTGGAAAACTTTGAAGAAGTGATGAATTTACTATGTTAAAATTATATTTCTTTAAAGTGAAAGTAGTAAACCAATGGGCCTGGGTCTTTAATAATATTAATGTGAGGGGACCCCCACCTAAGGACTCTTTCCTTCAGCTTTTGGAAATCAGCTCTTGGGGTGGTACAAAGAACTTGGAACAAAGAACTTGGAAATCAGCTTTTGGGGTGCAAAGAACCTGGAACAAGGACAACGTTCTGCAGTCTCTTTAGATATTGAACTACTCAAGGATCAGGAACACTGCACTCGCTTTTGCCTTTCAGTGAGAATAGTGCTCAGAAGGAAGCTTCTCTTCTGAATTAAGGTTTAGGGGATCATTTTGGTCACCATAACTTAGTTATAAATAAAAAGAAAACTAGAAATGAAATGGGCATGTTTATTTTAAGGAACTGCTCTTGTTCCATTAGTAAGTGGCTTTAAAGAGTACAAAGACTCCCTAGCCTTAGGCGTGGGGCTTTATTCCACAGAGCAGAAGACTTTTACATGGATTTGGGGATTCCCTCACATCTTTGGGTTTTAAAGCAATTAAGTGGGATTGATCAGAAACAATAGACATAAGGCAACAGTTGCAAATATAATTTATACAGGATACCCAACTCAAGTTGTGATATGTTCTCATTTAATGTTTTACTCCCCTCTAGTGGATTTTTATATAGAACATGATACCCTGAGTATGGTATAGGATAGCAGATTTTAGGGGAAAAAAATGGCTTTGCAATATGTTTAAAGCATGTTTATGTTTTGTAGAATTTCTGTACAAGTCTATATAATTTTGGAGATTAAAAAAAAGGTTGACCAGGCGCGGTGGCTCACACCTGTAATCCCAGCACTTTGGGAGGCCAAGGCGGGCAGATCACAAGGTCAGGAGTTTGAGACCAGCCTGGCCAACATGGTGAAACCCTGTCTCTACTAAAAATACAAAAATTAGCCGGGCATGGTGGTACGCGCCTGTAGTCCCAGCTACTGGGGAGGCTGACGCAGGAGAATAACTTGAACCCAGTTGGCAGAGGTTGCAGTGAGTCGAGATTGTGCCACTGTGCTCCAGCCAGCAGGGTGACAGAGCAAGATTCCATCTAAAAAAAAAAAAAAAAAGGTTAAAGGCCTGTTAGTTCACTTTTCCCATTTTGCAGGTGAAGAAGCTAAGTCACAGAAAGATAACTCACCCAAGATGACACAAGTATAAACTTGATTCCCATGGCAGTAGAAAGCCTACATTTACCCACTCAGATGATCATCAGTGGAGGAGAGACTTATTCCTGGAGGAACTTGAAAATCAAATTCCGTAAGTATATTACAGGTTGTTGGTACTATAGGAGGGGAGGGGTTTGCATCAGGAAGGGAAGGTAAGTGTTAACAGGGAAACGTAGAGATGAAAGTACTGACAATGCAAGCTCTGAGTTGCTTTCCTTCTTGCTACTGCCAATCGGTGCAGCATCTGCTTAGAGGTGTCCTTTGGCTTGGAGACCTCCCTAGTCTATATAGTCTGAATTCTTGCTGTGTAATATTTAGTTTTGTTTCATTCTCCTTAAATTTTCACAACCATTCTCCAAAGAATTTCTACCTCCTTCCACTCTCCTAAATAAATGTAAAGTTTTACTCTTTTGCATGAAAAGTTTTCATTTGTAATATGATACTAATATATATATATTTTAAAAACTTTCTTGATTATCAGAGTAACTCTTGCTCATTGTGGACAATATGGTAAAGTATTAAAAAGAAAAGTAAAATCTCCCACAGTGATGGTTCACTTTAGGAATGTCTGATTAAGCTTCTGCTAGACTGGTCCTCCCACAGATAACAACTATAAATTCTGGGCAAAATAAAAAACAAACAAAAATCTACCTGGAGACAATGGAGCCTGAACAAAATGAAATTTATTTTGGAGGGAGGTTGGCATTTGGGAGAAGGGAATGGTAAAGGGTAGATTTCCTGTGTTTTAACAGCTATTTGCCTGAAGGCAGACCACAGTTGGTAGCTGTGGTAGCTTAAAAGCCTGTAGAAAATTGGGAGTCTTTCTGCTCTAAGGAATCAGAGCACAGAATTCAAGGCAATTGTAGCTACTGGAAAGTGAAGGGAGAATCCTAGCAATCATAAAACCAGGAAAGGGAAACCAAAAATTGCTCAAATCTTTGTTGATCCATGACTTCTTCATGGATGGACCAGATTCCAAGTAGCTTCCTTAAGAATAAAATAACTGAACTCAGTTATAATAGAATAACTGAGATTTGGGTTATTGCCCAAGAGAGAAGAGTTTACAGTTTTAGTCTAACTAAGTCACTTGCCTGCTAAAACCAAACAAAATAAAAAGTAATACTCTTTGGAGGAATATAACCAAATCCAGAGTCTTCTCACATAATTTTCACAGTGTCTAGGATATAATTCAAAATTACTCACCATAATAGAAACAACAAAAAATGTGATCTATTCTCAAGAAAAATCATAGTCAACACGGACCAAACCTGAGGTGATCCAACTGTTGAAAGTAACAGGCAAGAATTTTGAAGTAGCTGTTGTACACATGCACAGTGATGTAAAAGGAAATATGCTTACAATGAATGAGAAGATAGGAAATTTCAGCAAAGAAATAAACCATGAAGAGAACCAAATAGGAATTCTTGAACTAAAAGTTAAATTATCTGAAACATAACATTCACCATGGGCTTAATGGCAGAAGGAGATGACAGAGGAAAGAGCCACTGAACTTGAAAATCGAATCAATAGAATTTTCTAATGTGCAATAGAGTGGTCAAAGAAACTTAACAAAGCAGGCAAGCAAGCATTAAGGATTTGTGGTACAAAGCCAAAAGGTTCAACATACGTATAATAAGAGGCCCAGAGGAGAGGAGAAAAAGAAATTAAACAAAAGAAACATTTTAAGAGTTAATGGACAAAATTTCCTGCTTTTTTTTTTTTTTTTGAGACGAGTCTTGCTCTGTCACCCAGGCTGGAGTGCAGTGGCATGATCTTGGCTCACTGCAACCTCTGCCTCCTGTGTTCATGCCATTGTCCTGCCTCAGGCTTCCGAGTAGCTGGGACTATAGGCACCTACCACCACACCAGGCTAATTTTTTGTATTTTTAGTGGAGACAGTGTTTCACCGTGTTAACCAGGATGGTCTCCATCTCTTGACCTTGTGATCCATCTGCCTTGGCCTCCCTAAGTGCTGGGATTACAGGCATGAGCTGCCATGCCCAGTCTCCACTTTTTATATGAATTATAAATTTACAGTTTAAAAAAGCTCAGCAAACTCCAAGTCATAGCATAACCAAAGTGCTGAAAACCAAAGGCAATGAGAAATTTCAGAAAGCAGGCAAAAAAACCCAACAAACTATATATAAGGGAACAATGATTTGAATGACCACTGAAGTCTCATCAGAAACAATGAGACCAGAAAACAGTTAACCAACATCTTTAAAAAGCTGCAGAAAAAAATCCAAAAAAAAAAAAAAAAAAAAGGGAAAGGAAGAGAAGAAAAGAGGGGAAGGGAAGGAAAGGTAAGCATCAGAACTAGTAACTAGAAAATATTTTTTCTCTGTTTCTTTAAAATATATGTAACAATTTTAAGCAAAAATTATAACATTGTCTCTCATTTGTAATGTATATAAATTTAATGCGTATGACAATTATAGCGTAAAATGATGGAGGTGACTGATAAGTGAACTATATGGTTGCAAGTGTTCTACAATTTACATGAAATGATATAGTAATATTATATCTTGATAGCAGTTTGGATTACACAGATGTTTGCAGTAGTCAAAACTCTACAAATGTCCACTTTGGGTTTGTACATTTTACTCAGGTTTTACATTTTACTTCAGGTTTGTAAGTTTTAACTTGAAAGAAAAGTACTACAGACAATGTTGAACTCTAAATATTAATAATACAGGAAGTACTGAACTCTAAAATGCATGCTGAAACATTTAGAGGGAAGAGTATGGATGTCTGCTATTTATTTGGAAATACTAAAAAAAATAAGAGGGATTGATGTGGATAGAGGGATCAGTAGACAGGGGATAAAGCAAGTATAGTAAAATATTATTCATATATTCTAGGTGGTAGGTATGCAATAGTTCACTGACAAATTATTTTAACTTTGCCATATGTTAGAAAATGTCTATAATAAGGCTAGGCATGGTGGCTCATGCCTGTAATCTCAGCACTTTGGGAGGCTGAGGCCAGAGGATTGCTTGAGCCCAGGAGTTCAAGACCAACCTGGGCAAAGTGGAGAAACCATACCTCTACCAAAAATACAAAAATTAGTCACGTGTGATGGTGCATACCTGTGATCCCAGCTGCTTGGGAGGCAGAAGTGGGAGGATCGCTTGAGTCTGGGAGGCAGAGGTTGCAGTGTGCTGAGATTGTGCCACTGCACCCCAGCCTGGGTGACAGAGTGAGAACTTGTGTTAAAGAAAAAGAAAAAGAAAAGTCTATAATAAAATGCCAGCAATATGAGGTTAAAACTGCATTTATAAAGATTTATGGTAATCTTCTCCTTTGTTTTCTTCCAATGTAATATTGATATTTATTACTGGCTCTAGGAAGACTTTAACATGGCATTAGGACACATTTTTCAAACCCAACTGTGAAAATAAACATAGGTTTTAGAAATGTTTTTAATACAGAAGTTACTAAAAAGAAGAAACTCCCAAAATTTTATCATCCAACAGCATCACTTTTAATATTTTGGTGAATTATTTTTCAGTATTTTAAAACATGAATATATAATATCTTTCATCGTGGTGATTTTATTATGACATTAAATATTTTTATAAAATTTAATGTTTTGTTTTTTCTTGTTTGAGACAGGGTCTCACTTTGTCGCTCATGCTGGAGTAGAGTGGTGTGATCACACCTCACTGGAGCCTCCCCCTTTTTAATGGCTTAATTGTCTATAGACATTATATTATTTGACCTGAATGAAAATATAGGAATAAGTTAACCTCTTATTTGACATATAAATTGTTTTCAGCCTTTCACATAAATGTTCACATAGATCATAGAGCAAGAATTAAAAATTAAAAGGGGATCAGACTTCTCACTTGCAACAAATAAACTTAGAAAACAGTGGAACAGTGCTTTTAAAATTCTGATGGGAAAAGACTTTCAATTCATAATCCAGTATTCAGCCTGCCAATTTAATAATAATGCGATGCCTTTAAAAATTTACTCTTTCCAGGTTCAGTAGCTCACACCTGTAATCTCAGCCCTTTCGGAGGCTAAGGCGGGCAAATCACTTGAGCCCAGGAGTTCCTGACCTACCTGGGCAACGTGGTGAAACCATGTTTCTACAAAAACAAAAACAAAAACAAAACAAAATACAAAAATTAGCGTGCGTCTGCAGTCCCAGCTACTTGGGAGGCTGAGGCAGGAGGGTCACTTGAGCCGAGGAGTTCAATGCTGCAGTGAACCGTGATCATGCGACCGCACTCCAGCCTTGGTGACAGATCAAGACCCTGTCTCTATTTAACAACAACAACAAAAACAATTACTCTTTTAAAAAAAGCAAAACAAAACAAAACTATTTTGGGATGTGCTTTCCCAAAACAAGTTGGCAAACAAAGAAAGTGGAAGACAGGATCCAGGAAACAAGGATGGAATGCAACACAATGGAAAAAGGAAGGGAATTCCCAAAGACAAAAAGGAAATTGCCAGGGTGGTTGTGAGGGAAGTTCCAGCAGTACAGTGATTATGGAATGCAGCCCATCTAGAATCATGGAAAAGAATGGAGATACTCGTGAAAGAGAGTTCTTGAAGAAAAATGAAATGTATAGAATACCCAGTGAGTCTGAACTTGAGAGAATAGTTTTAGTTCTGTTGGGAAACTGAGGATGCAATGATGAAATGATGATGGATGAAGTTTTCTCAACTTAAAAAAAAGTTGAGGAAATGTAAAAGGCAGTATTTTTTCCAGAGAAGGAGTTGTACATGGAAATAAATATTCTAATTGTATGCTGTAGGCTTATCCCTGAATAATAGTTATTTTATCATAATAATGTAAACATGTTACACTCCTTAAAAAAGAATAATAAAGCTATATTGAGATTATCAGGGAAGAAAAGTGTATGTTTGTGGGGAGAAGCAGGGTATGTATGAGCAAACTCCTTATTTTCCATAGTTAAAAATAAATAGATAATATCTAAAACTAAAAAATATTAAGAAAAAACAGTATAAAGCTGTTATTTAGAGGCTGGATATGGTAGCTCACACCTGTAATCCCAGCAATTTGGGAGGCCGAGGCAGGAGGATTGCTTGAGCTCTTGAGTTTGAGACCAGCCTAGGCAGCATGGTAAAACCCTGTCTTTACAAAAAAATACAAAAATTAGCCAGCAGATGGTATATGCCTGTAGTCACAGCAACTTAGGAGGCTGAGGTGGGAGGATGGCTTGAGCCCAAGAGGTTGAGGTTGCAATGAGCCAAGATGGCGCCACTGCGCTCCAGCCTGGGAGACAGAGCCAGAACTTGCCTCAAAAACAACAATAAAAAGATGTTATTTAGAAATTTGGAGCTAAGCATGTTCTCACTTATAAGTGGGAGCTAAATGATGAGAACACGTGGACACATAGAGGGAACAACACGCACGGGGGCCTTTTGGAGGGTGGAGGGTGGAGGGTGAAGGGTGGAGGGTAGAGGGTGGGAGGAGGGAGAGGATCAGGAAAAATAACTAATGGGTACTCAGCTTAATACCTGGGTGATGAAATAATCTGTACAACAACCCCCATGACACAAGTTTATCTATGTAACAACAAACCTGAACTTGTACCCCTGAACTTAAAATGAAAGTTAAAAAAATAAATAAAAGACATTTGGAGGTAAATACTAGAAAACAGCTAAAGGGATGGAAAGTCGCCCTGGGGGACAATACATTATTGCCCCGGGGGACGAGAATTGGACTAGAAAAAGCTAGGCTAGAATTTTGCTGTTTTTTCATTATGTCTGCTTTTTATTATGATTTTTTACAACTCTCAATTATGGGAGAAGTGTATATATTCCACCAATCCAAGCTAAGGCACTTCCAGGTTGCAAAAATCCCTGAGTAGGGCTTGCAAAACTTAACCACATCATCCTGAAACTCCACATAGTTTCACTGTGTGGTTATACAATAGTTTTTAGCAGGCATGGTCACCTAGACCTGACATCTGGGTTCTGGGTAGAATTTCTTACACCATCATCACGAGACCCATCCTGTGACATTGCCCACAGACCCTAAAATAATGACTAATTAGCTCAGATGTACAGTTGAATTCCTGCTGTGAATTTGCAGGCATGTTATCCAGTTAAAGGTTGGGAGGGGCTGAGAGGGCTGCCCTGGGACTACCACATTCCCCCTGTGGAGAAATTTAAACAGAAGCTAGATAAAGGCTTCAGGAGGATGTTGTGGAGACTTTTAGATTCGGGATAGGGTTGGCATAGATGGCTGTGAAGTCCCTCCACCCTGAGATTCTATGAAAGACTTTTCTTCTTCAAGCCTTGCTTAGAATTGTTGCAAGTTAGTATTTAGGGCAAGGATTAGAACCCAGGAAGAGGTGTGAATTATCTCTTTACCTCTCAGTTTTTCTAACAGCATTGAATACATTGAATATATTCCCACTGCATTTCAAATGTTCCTAGTGTGTTTGAAATGCATGTGTATTATCCATTATTGGCAATCTATGTTTTATATGTGATCATTTGATAAAACTTGACAAATGTGTTGTTCAAATTTTAATTTCTTGCCTGTTCAATTTCTCAGTTGTTTTAAGAAGTATGTGAAACTCAATTTCTTCTTGTAGTCATCTCAATTTTTCTTTATATATTTTGAGCCTATCTTATGTTCATGTACATTTAGAATTCTTATTTCTTCCTGATTTCTTCCTGATTTATTAAAACTTTTGAAAACTATGTAGTGATCTTTGTTATCTTCACTAATATTCTCCTCTTTCATTTAAAATTAATACAGCTATGCCAGATTTTTTGTTAGTATTTTCCTGATATATTTTTTCCATCCTTCTACTTTCAACCTTTCTGTCTCATGTTCATACCTTCCTTCTGAGGTTATTTTCTTTCTTTCTGATGTACTTGAGAAGTTCCTTTCCCACTGTCAGCAATGGACAGATAATCTAGTCAGAAAATTGACAAAGAAACATCAGACTTAAACTGCACCACAGACCAAATGGACATAACAGTCATCTATAACACATGCTGCAGAATACACATTCTTCGGAACTGCACATGGAACATTCTCCAGGACAGAACATGTTAGGCCACAAAACAAGTCTTTGCAAATTTAAGAAGCTAGACATTGTATTGAGTATGTTTTATGGACAAAAGCATATAAATTAGAAATACACAAGAAGAAAAACTTCAGAAACTTTACAAATACATAGAAATTAAACAATATGCTCCTAAATAACCAATGGGTTAATGAGGAAGTTAGGAGGGAAATCTAAAAATTTCTTGAGACAAATGAGAATGGAAACACATCACACCAAAACCTGTGGGACACAGCAAAAGCAGTTCTGAAAGGAAGTTTATAGCAATAAACACCTACCAAAAAAAAAGAAAGATTTTTAATAAACAACATAGTGATGCACCTGAAGGAACTAGTAAAGCAAGAATGAACTCAACCTAAAATTGGTAGGAGAAAGGGAGTAATAAAGCTCAGAGCAGAAGTAAACAAAATAGAGATGAAAAAAACCACAACAATTCAAAAGGTCAGTGAAACAAAGTCATTTTTTTTGAAAAGATAAAATCAATAAACCTTTAGCTAGACTCAGAATAAAAGAGAGAAGACTTAAACATGTAGAGTCAGAGATGAAAAAGGAAACATTACAACTGATATCATAGAAATACAAAAAATTGGATGACAGAGGCTTGGCAGAAAATTAAAGAAATAAAAATTTAAAAAAATACAAAAGATCAGCTGGGTGCAGTGGCTCTTGCCTGTAATCTCAGCATTTTGGAAGGCAGAGGCAGGAGAATCACTTGAGCACAGGAGTTTCAGACCAGCCTGGGCAACATGGTGAGACACGCCCCCTCCATCTCTACAAAAAAATTAAAAAATTAGCCAGGCATGGTGGCAGGTGCCTGTAGTCCTAACTACTGAGGAAGTTGAGATGAGAGGATCCCTTAAGCCCAGGAGTTCCAGGCTACGACCAGGCCACTGTACTCTAGCCTGGGTGACAGAGTGAGACCCTTTCTCTCAAAAAAGTTTTAAGGAATGCAAAAGATCATAAGAGACTTACCCCACCCCCGCCATTTTGCTGTGCCTTTATAAAAATCGCAGATCATAAGTGACTATTATGAACAACTATATGCCAATAAATTTGACAACATAGTCAAGAAACAGATAAATTTCTTGACGCATACAACTGTCAAGATTAAATAAAGAAGAAATAGAAAATCTAAACAGACCAATAATGAGCAGAGAAATCAAATCAGTCATAAAAAGGCTACGATCAAAGAAAAACCCAGGATCTGATGGCTTCGCTGCTGAATTCTAACAAACATTTAAAGAAGAAAGAATACCAATCCTCCTCAAACTATTCCAGAAAATTGAAGAGGAGGGAATACTTCCAAACTCATTTTACAAGGCCAGCATTATTCTGATTCCAAAACCAGACAAGAACGTAACAGAAAAAGAGGAAACTACAAGCTGTAGCCCTGATGAACACAAATGCAAAAATCCCCAAGATACAAGCAAACTGAATTCAACAACACATTAAAAGGATCGTTCACTGTGATCAAGTGAGATTCCTCCCAGAGATACAAAGATAGTTCAACACATGCAAATCAATATATGTGATGCACCACATCAACAGAAAGGACAAAGCCATATGATCATTTCAACCACTGCAGAAAAATCATTTGACAAAATTCAACATCCTCTCATGATAAAAACTTTCAACAAATTAGGTATAGTTGGAATGTACCTCAACACAATAAAGACCATATATGACAAACCCACAATGAACATCTTACTGAATGGAGCAAAGTTGAAAGCTTTTCCTCTAATATCAGGAAAAGACAAGGATACCCACTTTTACCACTTCTATTTGACATAGTACTTAAAGTCCTAGCCAGAGCAATTATACAATAGAAAGAAAGAAAAGACATGCAAATTGGAAAAGAAGAATTCAAATTGTCTCCGTTTATGGACAACATGATCTTGTATATAGAAAGCCCTAAAGACCACCAAAAAACTGTTAGAACTAATAAACAAATTAAATAAAATTGCAGGATACGAAACCCACATACAAAAATCAGTAGTATTTCTATACACTAATAGTGAACTATCTGAAAAAGAAATCAAGAACGTGATTCTGTTTACAACAGTTACCAAAAAATAAGTTACATAGGAATAAACTTAACAAAGGTGAAATATCTCTACACTGGAAACTATAAAATAATGATGGAAGAAATTATAAAAGGCACAAATAAATGGAAAGATATCCTGTGTTTATCAACTGGAAGAATAAATATTGTTAAAATGGCCACACTACCCAAAGCAATATATAGATTTAATACAAACTATCAAAATACCAATGAAATTATTTACAGAAATAAAATAAATAGTTCTAAAAGTCAAATGGAACTACAAAAGATACCAAATAGCTGAAGCAATCCTGAGCAAAAAGAACAAAGCTATAGGCATCACACTACCTGACTTTAAAATACACAAAGCTATAGAAACTGAAACACCATGGTACTGGCATAAAAGCAGATATATAGACCAATGAAACAGAATAGAGAGCACCTTTGGGGAAAAGACAGTCTTTCCAATAACTGATGCTGGGAAAATGGAATATTCACATGTTGAAGAATAAGACTAGACCCCTACCTCTCATCGTATGCAAAAATCAACTCAAAATGGATTAAATACCTAAATGTAAACTTGAAACTCTGAATTTACTAGAAGAAAACATAGAGAAAATGCTTCATGACATTGGACTAGATAAAGATTTTTTAAATAAGACCTCAAAATAACACTTAAAAGCAACAAAAGAAAAACATAGGCAAAGGGGGTTACATCAAATTAAAAAGCTTTTGCATAGCAAAGAAAAGAATAAACAGAATGAAGAGGCAACCTATGGGATGGGAGAAAATATTTGCAAACCCTGTACATCTGACAAGGAGTCAATATCCAGAATAAATAATGAACTTAACAGCAAGACAAAAATAAAAATACAGATAAAAAAATGAACCAAAGACCCAAATAGACATTTCCCAAAAGAAGATATCCAAATGGCTAACAAGTATGTGGAAAAATGTTCAACATCACTAATCATCAGGGAAATACAAATCAAAACCCTAATGAGAATGGTTATGAATGCCTATTATAAAAAGTTAGAATGTCTATTATAAAAAGGACAAAAGAAAACAAGTCTAGAAAAGGATAAACTTACACACTGATGGTGGGATTCTAGGACAGACTTACACACTGATGGTGGGATTATAAATTAGTACAGCCATTATGAAAAACAGTATGGAGTTTCCTCTTTAAAAACAAAATAAAGCAACTGCATGATCCAGGAAGTCCACTACTGGGTATATACCCAAAGAAAACTGAATCAGTATGTCAAGGAAATATATACACTGCCATGTTTATTTCAGCACTATTTATAATAGCCAAGATATGTAACCAACCTAAATGTCCAACAAAGAATGAATGAGTAAAGAAAATGTTAAACAATGGAATAATAGCCATGAAAAAGAATGAAATTCTATCGTTTATGACAACATGGATGAACCTGGAGGACATAATGTTAAGTGAAATAAGCCAGACACAGAAAGAAAAATACCACATAATATCAGTCATGTTGAATCTAAAATAAAAAGTTTATATCATAGAAGTAGAGAAAACAGTGGTTATCAGAGACTGGGGGTAGGGAACAAGGAAGGGAGAATGGCAAGAGGTTGATCAATGGGTACAAAGTTACAATAAGATAGGGGAAATGAGATCGGATATTCTATTACACAGTAAGGTGACTGGTTAGTACTAAGGTATTGTATGTTACCAAATAGTCAAAAGACATGTTATTGAATATTCCTACCACAAAGAAATGATAAATTCATGAGGATGGATATGCTATTAATAACTACATGGATTTGATCATTGTATGACATATACATATATTGAAATATCAAATTGTGTCCCATAACTATGTATAATTACAATGTGTCAATTTAAACATGAAAATAATAAAAATCCAAAAAATAAGAAGCTTTTCAAAGTAAACATATGTGGGAAGTTAATTCCTTCAGTTTGTCTGAAAAACTTCTTTAAATTTATTTTTTACTTCACTTTTTTTTTTTTTTTTTCCATACAAAAAAGGATTTTATTTTGGGAAATTGTTTTCTAATTTATGGCAAGTTTTACTTTCAGAAATAAAACCACAACAACACAGTCTAATTCAATCTTAAAGGCTGGCATGCTGAGCAAGGAATGTTCTTATTCTTTGTAGGAGCTCCTTCTTTACACTGTCAGGTACCAGGGCTCTGCCTTTTGGAGTGATTTCAGCCACCAAGTCATCAACAGTAACGTGTTCTAGTCCTTTTTCTTTAATTACCTCTTTACAGTGTGCCTTCAACTGATCCTTCCAGCCACATTCAATTAATTTAGCTCTCAGCAACTCTTTGAGGCGTTCTCTTTCTCCAGTTTCTATCAACTTTTGGTTAATCGCTGCTCTCATCTGCGCATCTTTGTTCATCTTGCTAACCACCATCACCGCGGGCGAGGGCCGTCCCTTCCCAGCGACGAAATGACCCTTGCGCTGACGACCGTTACCTACCACACTCTTCGGCTGCCCGGACTTAGACCCTCAGTAGCTCGGGCACCTAAGCACCTACTTCACTCTTAAAGGATAACTATTCTGGGTATAGATTTATAAATTGGTGATTATTTTCTTTTTTTTTTTGTTTGAGGCGGAGTCTTGCTCTGCAGTGGCCGGATCTCAGCTCACCGCAAGCTCCGCCTCCCGGGTTTACGCCATTCTCCTGCCTCAGCCTCCCGAGTAGCTGGGACTACAGGCGCCCGCCACCTCGCCCGGCTAGTTTTGTATTTTTAGTAGAGACGGGGTTTCACCGTGTTAGCCAGGATGGTCTCGGTCTCCTGACCTCGTGATCCGCCCGTCTCGGCCTCCCAAAGTGCTGGGATTACAGGCTTGAGCCACCGCGCCCGGCCGATTATTTTCTTTCAGTGTTTTGAGGCATTATTCCATTGTCCTGCTTTTATTGTTGTTGAGAAATCAGCCTTTGGTCTAAATATTCCATTGAAAGTAAAGTAATCTGTTCTTTTTACTCTCTGTTGATTTCCTTTCCCTTTCCCTTTCCCTTTCCCTTTCCTTCCCTTGGGGGGAGTACTTTTAAAATCATTTCTTTAACTTGATGTTGTATATTCTCACTACAGTGCGTCTAGGTTAAGATTTGTTTGCATTTATGCTGCTTGAGATTCACTGGGGTTCCTGAATCTAAAGATTCATGAGTCTAATGAATTCTGGAAAAGTTTCAGCTATAATCTCTTCAAAATATTGCCTCTCCCCATTACCTCCTGCAATTCTCATTAGATATAGTTCAAACTTCTCAAACTGTGCTCTATGACTTTTGATTTCTATTTCCTGTTTTCTATTTCTGTATCACTTGAGTTGCATTCTAGTTAATTCCTTCAGCCCTGTTATTCACTACACGAAGTTTCTTTTCAGCTATGTCTAATCTGTTGTTTAAGCTGTCATTGAATTTCTAATTTTAGTTTCTAAATATTTAATGTAGTTTCAAAAAATGATTTCTATCTATTTTTGATAACTCTTATTCCTCATCATGTTTTTAATAGCTCTCATTTTTTCTTTAACTATGTTAAACAGTTACATTAGTTTTTAATTGTTCTAATATACCCCGTCTTTGTAAATATAATTCTGTAGTCTATTATTTTGTCTACCTCTAACTCATGATGGGTTTTTTTAATGAGTATGGTGATGTTTTTTGTTTCTTTGTTTGTTTTTAACTTTTAAATTGAGGGGTACAAGTTACATAGGTAAACCTGTATCATAGGGGTTTGTTATACAGATTATTTCATCACCTAGGTATTAAGACTAGTACCCATTAGTTATTTTTCCTGATCCTCTCCCTTTTCCCACTCTTCACCCTCTGGAATGCCCCAGTGTGTGTTGTTCCCCTCTACGTGTCCGTGTGTTCTCCGGTGATATTTTTTAAATGAGAGCTCCAGTACTTTGGTACTTTGTCCTTAGAAATTCACTGAAGCCTGGGTTTAATCAAGTTGTTCTTCTCTGCAAAGATCTGTGCTCTGTGCTCGCTTCTGTGACATGTCTAGAGGCCTTTCCAACCTGAGAATGCTTTAAATGCATTTTGTGTGTGTGTGTGTGTGTGTGCGTGCGCGTGCATGTGTCCTATAGAATTTCAACTCCAAACTATGATTTGGGTTAGGAATTTCAGGACATTTAATTTCTTTCTACCTGAGACAAGTCTCATAATCTGCTTCTATGAGGTGTTTCTTTGTTTTGTATTTTGTTCACTAAGGGTATTACCTTTCAGGGGTCTAACTTTATGTGGAGGTCTGGACCTGACTCATCTTGTATGGGACCTGTGCTTTTTCTCCTGTGCCCTTTTTTTCATAGGCCACCAGGGATTGACAAATGTGCAACCTTTGGCTTCAGTGCTTTCTCACACTCTCAATTCATGCTTTCTTGTTTCTTGATTTGAGGCCTCTGAGGATTTTCCTAATTTTCTTGCCATATCAACTACTCGTCTGATGACTGTGACTTTAATGAATATATATAGTTATATATATGAATATATTTTAATATTTTAAAATATATTGTACCAGGATTAATTTTTGCCATTTAGTTTAGCGTATTTCTTTCACTCTTGATTTCTTTCTTTTACTCCCTCTCTCCCTCCTCTCCTCTGTTGTCTTTGTTTTTTCTTTCTCATTATTTCATTTTTCTTTTTTGTCATTCTATTTTTCTTTTCACATGCCCTTGATATTTTCTTTTTTCCCTCTTTCTTGTCCTCTTACTATTCTTGCTCTTTATTTCATTTTATTTTTTCTATCATTTTCTATCTACCTTTTTCTATCATTCATGCCATTTTTCAAAGAAAAGCCCCCAGAATTGTTTTTGGTTTAATACAGAGTATGTTTTAGTAATCTCTTTTTATAAAATTAGTTTGACTATCACTAATTAGGACAATGAGGTTCTGTGTCATTGGAATGAAGTACTATTTATTGACTATAAAGCTTTTCATATACTAAGTGCTCAATAAATGTTTTTGTTTGTGAATGAAACTTTATTAAATATTCTGACTCTGCTATGGTGAACACATTGTGAGATCCAAATGTTGCCAAGTAGACTGTACCTGTGACTCAGTCAAGCCTAACCCAAACTGACAGAGAAATTGATGGAATGTTAATTGATAGCAGCTGGATGACTGGCATGAGCACAGCCACAGGAAAGGGCCAAAGATCTCTCAGTGAATATAAAACTTACATTTATCAAAGGACCCAGAGGCTTTTTAATGAGAATGATCTCTGGTTAAAATTAGAGTGAAAGGGAAATAAAGATAGTAATTTGGGGACTTTGGGTTCTAGCATATTTTCCACCTAATAGCCACTGACTTAGAAAATGAAACTCATGGAATTCTCATAATAGTGGTGACTTGGCTTTAATGATCCCGAAACCCCAGTAGGTGGGTTCATGACTTGTTGGTTAGCAACAATGGAAAATATACTAAGTGGAGAAAACAGGAATAAGTCCTCAAATTTAAAATATCATTATCAGTGTTTGGGCTGATAGAAAACAGGTTGTGGATACTGAATTTGCCTGTTAGGGTGGGCTGAGCAGGGGTAGCTTATTCATTGGAATTGAAAACAACTCTAGATGGATTTGAGGGGAATAAGATCAGAGTTTTTGTGGATCACAAGCTGGCTGTACATCAGTAAAGACCTCCCATTGTATGAAAAATTCTAAGTTAATACTGGAATAAGTGACAAGTCTAAACCTATCATAGGTCCTAGGATGTGTTTTGATGGGGACCCTCCAGGAAAATGTCCTTTTGGGGCTTGAGAGTTCCCCAGAGAAATTAGTGATCACCCTGTCCACTAAATGAGGTCTCTGGTCTCTTACTATAAAACTGGCTGATGCAACTTGATTGTAATATACTAGTTTGACTTCGGGTATGTTCAAAATATTAAAGCATGATAGTGTTTAACTATATACTGATGAATTGTTTTATCTATTTGCCCTCCCCAATACACAGCTGTATTTCTGTAGCATTTTATAGCAAATTCCTGAAATTATTGCATTTTATCTGTAAATACTTCAGAATATTGGCTACCTCTGAGAAGGGTTAAGGTTATATCTGGTTGATCCAATAGAGGATGCCACAAGTCATGAGCCTGGTCTATGATACTTCCTCATCTGCTAATGCTAACATATGCATAGTAATTTCTATATATGTGTCAGGAACATTTTAAGTGCTTCACATTTTTTAACACCCATGACAAACTTGGAGGGAGTCCATTTTCTTAGGGTCTCATAGGCTATCAGAACAACTCTACCTACATATCCATCAATATGTGCTCCACTCTGTTAAAAGTGCTGGAAACTGCAACCCTTTGGATCTGTTTGGCTAGCGTTTCTCTTTTTTTCATTTTCACTGTGGCTCACAGGATGAAGGTGACTTACTGCTTGCTTGTGTCTTACCTATACATGAAAAGTGTTTCTCTGGATAAAAGATCATTCATTCACAAGACAAATAGCTATTTCGTTCTTGGAATCTGAAAGATATTTCTTTTTTTTTTTCTTTTTCTTTTGAGACGGAGTCTTGCACTGTTGCCCGGGCTGGAGTGCAATGGTGTGATCTCGGCTCACTGTAACATCCGCCTCCCAGATTCAAGCAATTCTCTTGCCTCAGCCTCCCGAGCCGCTGGGATTACAGGTGCCCACCACCATGCCTGGCTAGTTTTTTGTATTTTTAGTAGAGATGGGGTTTCACTATGTTGGCCAGGCTGGTCTCAAACTCCTGACCTCGTGATCTGCCCGCCTCGGCCTTCCAAAGTGCTGGGATTACAGGCCTATGCCACAGCACCCGACCGGAACCTGAAAGGTATTTCTTCACCAGATTCGTATTTGAAGACATCTTTAATTTTTTTTTTTTTTTTTTTTACCATTAAACAGTATTTACTTCAGTTGTGGGCTCTGCTTCTCTGGGATGATTATGAAGAAATGGATGACGGCATGTCAAACATACAGACTTACTTTGGAATTTACCAGCTTGCTTTCCTTTGAAGGTGCAAGGAAAGTAAATCAGTAGGGTACATTACTATATCCGTATACTAGAAATTGTTACCTACTATGGTATTCTTTTAGGTTGGAATATTTTAGACTGGAAAAGGAGTCTTTTGCAACCTTGTAATCCAAGAAAGTTTGACCACTGGTGTTTTGACTCAAAAATAAATTCTGAGAGTTATTTGGATTTTCAGGAGAACAGATGAAGAAATGGTGTAGTGTTTTAAACATATTATTTTGTAGTTAAAAATTATGAATATAAAGTCTGGTCTCTTAGAATTCAGGTGTACCAAGAAGAGTTTTTCCTTAGAAACAGGCCTTGAGCAGAGACCAAGCTGCAGGAAAGATGGCCCTGTGCTGCCTCCCTAGAGGGCAGGGACAATGAGGGGGACTCTGTATTCTGACAGGTACCAATATCACATGCTACCACAATTCAGATAACTTTAAAATAAACTTTGATATCTGATAGACACATTTTTTTGCCCAGATACTTCCTGGCTATTATTGCATACTTTGTCCAGAAGAAAAATTTTAATCATTAGTTAAAATTTTTAAATGGTATTTGAATTCTATGGAATTTATTATTAATTAGGTACAACTGACATTTTTGCATTGATGAATTTTTCAATTTGAGACATACTACATTTGTCCTTTTAATTTTTTATGTTTTTAGACAAGTTTTCTTGTATTGCTTTTGTTTTCTTTATATTGCTCCTGCATATTCCTGAAGTTTATTTGTAGGTATTATACATTTTATGTTGTTTTCTACATTGTTATTTCTAGTGGACTAATATTGGTATTATAAGAAACCTATTGGCTGGGCGTGGTGGCTCCAGCCTATAATCCCAGCACTTTGAGAGGCCAAGGCGGGTGGATCACTCAAGGCCAGGATTTCAAGACCAGCCTGGCCAACATGGTGAAACCCTGTCTCTACTAAAAATACAAAAATTAGCTGGGCATGGTGATGCGTGCCTGTAATCCTAGCTACTCAAGAGGCTGAGGTAGAAGAATCACTTGAACCTGGGAGGTGGAGGTTGTGGTGAGCTGAGATCACCCCACTGCACTCCAGCCTGGGTGACAGAGTAAAACAAAAACAAAACAAAACATGTTGTCCAGGCTGGTCTCAAACTCCTAGGCTCAAGTGATCTTCCTGCCTTGGTTTCCCAAGTTGCTGGGATTACAAGTGTGAGCCACTGTGCCTGATCCCTTCTTTTTTTTTTCTAACACAATAACTATAACCTTACTTAACCAATACTCTACATATTGAAACATGCTATTGGATATTGGTTGGAAACAATTTTGTTTTTTTTTTTTTGAGATGGAGTTTTGCTCTTGTTGCCTAGGCTGGAGTGCAATGGCATGATCTCGGCTCCCCTTGACCTCCGCCTCCCAGGTTCAAGCGATTCTCCTTCCTCAACCTTCCGAGTAGCTGGGATTACAGGCGTGCACCACCACACCCAGCTAATTTTGTATTTTTAGTAGAGAAGGTATTTCTCTGTGTTGATCAGGCTGTTCTCGAACTCCTGACCTCAGATGATCTGCCTGCTTTGGCCTCCCAAAATACTAGGATTGCAGGCATGAGCCATGATTCCCAGTGGAAACAATTTTAAAGACTATTTTACATAAATGTATTTGATTCCTATTTTATTAGTAAATGCTAAATTTTACCAAATGAATTTTTAGTAATCAAGATGATTGAAATGTCTTTTTTCCTTTGACCAATGTGATCAAAATATTGATTTTTTTTTTTTGGTATTAAACTATTTTTGACTGTTTAAAAGAAACCATTCTGGCCAGGCGTGGTGGCTTACGCCTGTAATCCCAGCACTTTGGGAGGCTGAGGCAGGCGGATCATGAGGTAAGAAGGTCAAGACCAGCCTGACCAACATGGTGAAACTCCGTCTGTACTAAAAATATAAAAATTAGCTGGGTGTGGTGGCACGTGCCAGTAATCCCAGCTACTCGGGAGGCTGAGGCAGGAGAACTGCTTGAACCTGGGAGGTGGAGGTTGCCGTGAGCTGAATGTGCCATGCCACTGCACTCCAGCCAGGGTGACAGAGCGAGACTCTGTCTCGAAAAAAAAAAAAAAGGAAGAAACCATTCTATGACCATAGGGTTTCATTCCTTTAATATTCTTCCATATTTCATTTGCTAATAATTTATTTAAGATTTTTAGGTCTATAGATCTTAACAATAACAGCCAGGCATTATTGATCTAGGATACTTAGATACAAGTAGCCTGCTAACTCTTTCTAATTATGTTACCAAAAGTAACCAAGACATTGGTACCTAAATCCAAAATACTGAGTTGTATTCAAGTTATATTCTTGATATATATTAATATAATCCCCACTTTGATATTTTTTCTGTAATTCACATCTTTTCCAACAAAAGACTTGATGTGAAGTTTCATCAGAAAATTAAAGAGAATTTCAGTTATCTTCACTATCAATTGCATAATTATATATTTTAAATCCCTGACATAGAAAAAGTACATATTTTATCCAATTTTACTCAGTTTTAAAAATAAAGATTAGGAGAAGAGAAGGGAATTGCTGATGGTTTGTTAATCATCTGTGGCAAGCCATGCTTGTCAAATGATGACTTAAATAAGTAAAAACGTTCTGGGAGAAATAAATGTATTATGTAACAGCAAGTCCTCACTAGATTCTGAAACAGAAAATAAAATTATTCCGATATCTTTTTTGGTAGAAATATTTCTTTGCACATTAACAGGGGAAGCCACATGGGACCTGGTAGCATATCTGCTTGGTTAATTGATGTTTGAGATTCATATAGCTACCTCCTCCCATTATGTGATAGGATACCAAGATTCCTTAATAACTGCTGATGTCAATTTTTTGTTGTTTTGGTTTTTCTTGCTATATGTCTATGAATAAGAAAAAAAAAAGACACATTTTAACAAAATCCTATACATGTGTTAAAAAAAAAAAAAAATTAAAGCCCAAAGTGCTGGATCTAGGTCTTTGCTTAATAATAATCACATATATATGATGAGAATTTTGGAAACATTTCAATTGCAGGTTCAACTTGGATAGCATTATTAGTGCATGTAATTATAACCTACATGCCAGTGAGCACAAATGGGTAACCAATAACTTGTGAACTTCTGTTGCTGATTGTATCTGTAAGGTTTGAGTGCAAATAACAGAAATCTCCTAGCAGCAGAAGACCCCATCCTCCATGTTCCTCCTCCGTCCCCACAGATCACTTTTAATGTTTCTATATGTCCTTCCCCCATTTTCCGTAGGTCTTTGCTTTTAACCACCCACACCTTTCCAGAGGACTGCCCTCGGGTTCCTGGAGCCACTTTGTCTGCAAGCACAGGCGTCCCCTGCGCCCCACAGTATAGTTCATACCCAGTGACGACAGTGTGAGGGTTTGACAGCCCAGCTGTCTTACCTCAATTTAGGACAGCCTCTGAGCTGTAATTTCCCCTCTAGAGCACTTCTGAAGGATCTGGCTGGGTAGCCCTAAAATTGCACCCTCACTTGACTTTTTCCCTTTCCTAATCCCACCTCCTTCATCTCCTGAGTGGTTTTTCCTGGAAGCACTTCCTTAATCAATCATTGGCACATAAATCTTCATCTCAGAGTCTGCTTCCAGGAAAACTGACCCAAGACACAGCATTAAGTATTTTCTTTAGAAGAAAGGGATCTAATGCAGGGAATTGGGTGCTTATAAAATCATTGGAAGGGAACAGGAATCAGAGGCCAACGTTAAGCTTAAGAATATCCTGCCATAATCAGAGGGCTGGTGTATTAGTCCATTCTCACACTGCTATAAAGAAATATACAAGACTGGGTAATCTATAAAGGAGACATGTGTTTAATTGACTGTCAGTTCCACATGGCTGGGGAGGCCTCAGGCAACTTACAATCATGGCGGAAGGTGAAAGCGAAGCAAGTACCCTCTTCACAATGGCAGGAAAGAGAAGAGTGAGGAGTGAAGGGGGAAGAGCGCCTTATAAAACCATCAGATCTCGTGAGAACTCACTCATTATCACAAGAACAGCATGGGGGAGCCACCCCCATGATCCAATCACCTCCCACCAGGTGTCTCCCTAGACACGTGGGGATTATAGGGATTACAATTCAAGATGAGATTTGGGTGGGGACACAGCCAAACCATATCAGCCAGGAAGCTGCTGTCAGCACGGGCACAACTACCTCCCAGTAGCCAAAGCTGGTGACTAGACAGCAGAACACAGCGCCTGGCCACAGTAAATTTGCATCTGACTTAGTTCCAGCTTCCTCATCTTGCAACTGCAGATAACTTGCTATTTTAAATGTAGAATCCAGCTGCAAGGGAATATGGGAAATGTAGTTTTACTTTCTGGTCTCTGCAGCTTAAGAAGATGCCCTAGAAGAAAGATGGAAGCTGGTTGCCAATTGCTGATAATCACAGCTCTAGGGATAAGAGGAAATGAGTTAACATACAGTCACTTCAGGGACCTTGGGCATAGTGGTTTTTTGCCTGGAACATGTGTCTGCTACCCTGAATTCCTACTCTACCCCAGAGCTGGCTAATTGATATTTCTCTTTAGTTTTAGATGAGTGTTTCTCAAACTGCAGATATCACTAATCGAAGGGTCATAAAATCAATATAGTAGAATCAATATAGTAGAATATATAAAATCAATATAGTAGAATTTATATTCTACAATATAGTAGAATTTATATCCTATAAAAATCAAGATGGGAAAAAAGTATAGAATCCAAATCATATTTCTTAGTGTAAGATGGTCATGGTCAAAAGACTTGAAAAACATTCCTTTGAATGCGACTCCTCAATTCCCTGGTATTTTAAGTCTGAGTGTGATGCCTTTCTTGGAAACACTGTAATTTACTCATTATAGTTCTTATCACACACACATGACCATGTGTGCATGTGTGTGTGTGTTTGGGTGTGTTAAATGTCTGTGCTCTCCAGCTCCCAGAGGTCAGGTACTGTGCTCATCTTGCTATCTGTAACCTTGGCACCAGGTCTGTCACAGTTTTTATACTTGTTTTTTACGTATCTCTTGAATGAATAAAGGAGAAAATGATTGTTACGCACTTTTGTATTACTTAGCCACTCTTGGGATTAATAAGTAGACTTAAGGCTCAGAGAAGACTTTGAGCAAGTGCATAAGCTAGAAATAAGATTAGTAATGGGGGCACTGAAGCAAAGTAAAAAAATATCCCAGCACAGATCAATCAGGTAATACAGAGCAAGAGCATCATGGAACCCACAGGGGAGAAACTCTAACTAGCCAGCATGGAAATCACTCCCGTAGCCTCACTGCAAAGGCTTGTTGCCTGCTTCTTAGCAGAGAATAGGAAGCACGCAGGAAACTCTTTCCAAACACGTACGTATAGTTCACTGAATAGAGATTTCATTTGAGTGTGGATTCAGTTTTTCTCAACAAGTCTTTATACAATTCTCAGTAAGTCTTGAATTAATGAATTCCTTAATGATAATTATGTGTAGATTCCTTTGCTGACACACCTATTTGACCAGAGAGTGAAGAATCTCATGAGTAAAGCCAGTAAACAGGCCCTTACCCCTTAGAGAATTCTGCTGGGGGAGGTGTGTGTATAACTGCTGTGTTATTTAGTGAAATGTACTGATGGATAATTGAGTAATAGTATGATAATGTATTAAAAAATAAATTAATAAAGCCAGCAGAATTCTTACAACAACTCTGGAAGATTTTAGACACTTTTTGTAGATCAGAAAGCTCAGACACAGGGAGAACAAGTAACTAACTTGCTCAAGGTAGTAGAGGTGGTGCACAGCAGTGAGGACTCAAACCCAGATCTGTCTCATTCCCAAACTATGCTCTCAACCACTCTGGCAGAGCAAATGGTGACTAATTGTCTAATCCTTTTTCTAGCCCTTAATTATTGCTTTCTGCTTCTTTGTGGCATGAAATTTATTTTAATTTTTCCTGAGGTTGATGGCCCATGACATAGATTCCACACTCATATACTAAATTTGCAAAAATTGCATGGATGGCCAAGAAAAACTTCCCTTTCAGATTGCAATCACTTGGAAACATTTCCTTTACTGTCTTGAGTTTACATTTATGGCTGGAATGCATAAGCATTCCTAGTTACTCTGCTTGTTCATTTATTTTTAAAAATGTGTTCTGTACTTAACTATGTTACAGGCAGAGTTCTAGACATTGAGGATATTGACAAAGTCCCTGCTCTCACAGATTTTCATTCTAGTTGGGGGAAACGGACAACTAAATTTAAATTTGAAATAGGTAACATGAAAAGTAGTCATAACTACAATAACACAGCAATGTTGGGAGACAATGACAGCTGTTTATGTGTGTGAATGTGTAATATATATTTTGTTGGGTAGTCGAGGAAGGCTTTTATGAGAAAGTGGCTGCGTTCGTGCGTTTTTGCACTGCTGTAAAGAACTACCTGAGACTGCGTAATTTACGAAGAAAAGAAATTTAATTGACTACAGTTCTGCAGGCTTAATAGGAACAGGCCTCAGGAAACTTAACAATTATGGCAGAAGGTGAAGAGGAAGCACACGGTGGCAGGAGACAGAGAGCAAGGGGGGAAATGCCACACACTTTTAAACCATCAGATCTTGTGAGAACTCACTCACTATCATGAGAGCAGCATGGGGGAAATCTTCACCTACAATCCAATCACCTCCAACCAGGTCCCTCCCCCAACATTGGGAATTACAATCCAACATGAGATTGGGTGGGGACGCAGAGCTAAACCATATCAGTGGCATTTGAACAGAGACCTGAAAAAAGTGAGGGAGAAGAGTCCTGCGGGTGTGTGGAGCAACACCTTCCAGGCAGAGAGACCAGCAAGTGTAAAGGCCTTGGGGTAGAAGTGCACTTGATTTGTCTGAGAAACAGCAAGGAGGCCTGTGTGACGACAGTGAAGTGAGTGAAGGGAAAAGTGGTAGAGATGAGTTAACGGCAAGGTTGTGTAGGGTCTTGTAGGCCCTGCTAAAGATTTTAGTCTTTTTCAGAGTGAGACCTTATATTTAATAATGAGAAATAATATACTCTAAATTACTTTTCAGAAGGATCATTCCAGATGCTGGGAGAAGAATCCAATACAGGGAAGCAAAGATGGGAGATGGGAGCTAGACCTGAGAGGAGGCTATGGCAGTACCCTTGGATTGTCATGGACTGGATTAGTATAGTAATGAAGGAGCTGGAGAAAAGACGTAGTAGTCTACATATAGGTTGAAGATAAGCTTATAGGAATGTCTTATGTATTCCTGTGATACTAGATAAAGAGAGAAATCAATAATGACTCCAAGATGCTTGCCCTGAGAATCTTGGAGAATGAAGCTGTCATTTACTGAGAAGAGGAAGACTATGGAATGAGCAATTCTTTTTTTCCTGGGGCAGGGGAGAGGAGTAGTGAAATCAAGCATTTGGTGTTGCTCATGTTAAATTTGAAATGTCTATTGCTGTCCAAAAGGAGCTTTAGATATGCAGTTCTGGTGAGTGAACAGGGCTGGAGAAATTTCAGTTGGGAGTTGTCAGCATAGAAATGAGGCTGAATGAGATCATCTGGTAAGCAAATATAAATAGAGGAAGGATGAGAGTCTTAAGATTGAGCTCTTGATACCGCAGTCAGAAAGATGAGGATGAACCAGCCATTGTTTCTGAGAAGGAGTAGACAGTGGTGGAGGAGGAAACCCAGAAAGTGTAGCATCCTGAAAACCAGGTGAAGAAAGTGTTTCATGAGGACTGAGAGATTTAGTAGAATGGGTTGGATTATTGAGGACTGACCATTGGATTTGACAGCACTGAAATTGTTGACAACTTTGATAAGAGTTATTTATGGCAATAGTGGCATTGAAAGAATGAGAGGAGGAGTGGAGATGGCAGGTAGAGATCGCTCTTTCTAGGAGTTTTCCAGAGAAATGGGCTGGAGAAAAGTACTGATAGAGACTTTAATTTGCTTTTTAAAGATAAAAAATGTTTGCTTGTTAATGGTATTTATCTAGTAGAGAGAAGAAATTTGGCCTTAGTATGAATTGTCTACCTTAAAAAAAATGCTTTTTTTAGAATTGGGGACTCACTGTCATCCGGGCTGGAGTGCAGTGTCATGATCATAGCTCACTGTAACTCTAAACTCCTGAACTCAAGGAATCCTCCTACCTCAGCATTCTAAGTAGCCCTGATTACAAGCATACAGCACCATGTTCAGGTACTTTTAAAAAACTTTTTAGAGATGGAATCTCACTGCATTGTCTAGGCTGATTTTGAATTCCTGACCTCAAGTGATCCTCCCACCTTGGCATCCCAAAGCACTGAGATTACAGGTATAAGCCACTCCACCTGGCCACTGGTTTTTAAATTCTACTTTTTGTAGTAACCCATAGCTGTTAACAATTATGGCTTATTTATGACTTGGTTCTTTCTCTAAGCTTGAGGAGAACGTATCATTCCAAGTCATTTTGGTTGGATGAGGGCTTTGAGGCCTAGAGATAGCTTACATTTACATTCTTAGCACAGTTACTCAGCTTCTGCTTTACCTGAGAGATTTTTGATGACCATAAACTTTTTCACTCTGCTAACCATGAAATTATCCATTTCCATCTATCATTTCGCATTGTAGCCTTAAAAAGTAATAAAGAAATATAGATTTCAGGTAATTTTTTTTTTTTTTTTTTTTTAAAACAGACTCTTGCTTTGTCACATAGGCTGGAGTGCAGTGGCGCAATCTCGGCTCACTGCAACCTCTGCCTCCCGGGTTCAAGCGATTCACCTGCCTCAGCCTCCCAAATAGCTGGGATTACAGGCGCCTGACACCATGCCTGGTTAATTTTCATATTTTTAGTAGAGACAGGGTTTCGACATGTTGGCCAGGCTGGTTTCAAACTCGATTTCAGGTAAATTTTAAAGACATATCTACGCTAAGAATCCTCTTAGTCCTTTTCTAGTTATAAAAGAATGTTTTTCTCCTTAATACGAAAGTATTTTGTTTTTCTCTATCATGAGATATTTAGCTGATAAATGTCCACCGATTGAATTCCTGAATTTGTATACAACTGGTATCCTTGCCAACAGTGAATGCAAGACTTCCAGATCACTTGCAAATCAGGCTCTTTTGAAAGATCTCCGTCATTGTCTTTTCTGGAAACATATTTAAAAACCATGTTTAATCAGAACCAAAGACAGTTTTATTTTCTGTTGAAAGAAAATTAACACTTCTTATCAATGTTAGTGGGTTGTGATAAAGATTCACTATTCCCACTGTTTTTCATTAATGGTCAAGTTTGTTTCTGACTTCTCTTTTACTTAATCCCCTGTGGCATAGAGTCAAGTTCATATTTTTTAACATACAACTATTTTCTTTACACTCCAGGAAATGTGAACTGTGTGTCACATCCAGTAAAACATGGTGCCTCCACCATGGAGTCTGCTTTATTTGAACATTTAATTTTTGCTTTTCAGAGTGTTATAATTTTATCTTTCTTGCCCAAACTAAGGCAAAATGAGTGGTTATTTTGAGTCTTCTTATTCTATTATTAGATTTCCCAAACTAAATTCCCTCTTTACAATGCACAATTCTAGATTTAAATATGATGTAAAAAATTCTACTGTCTTTGTATGCTGATTTAATGTTTCTCCTGTGTTAAAAGCAAGATTGAAAACGGACACAGCCAAAGAATCAATGAGCTTGAAGATATGGCAATGGAAACTTCCTAACCTGAAATGGAAAGAGAAAAAAGAAGAATAATGCAAAAGTCAGTATACTTTTAAAGGACCAGGATAAAAGAAAAAAAAAAACCCAACCAGAACAGAACACCTAAAATCTGTGGGACAGTATCACAATATGTGCATACATGCAATCAGGAATCCCAGAGGGACACCAAACCACAGGTTCAGAAGCTCAGAAAATAACAAGCAGGATAAATAACAAAAGTCTACACTTACACATATTATAGTCAAACGGCGACAAAGAGAAAATCTGGCAAGAAGCTAGAGTAAAAAAAAAAAAAACAAAACAAAAAAACCGAAAACCTCATCTACAGAGGAACAAGGATAAAAATTACAACAGACTTCTCATCAGAAATTATGCAAGAAGAACATGAAGTTTTTAAAGTGATGAAAGAAAAAATCCTTAGCAACCTGGAGTTCTTTTTCTTTTTTAACTTTTAATTTTTGTGGGTACACAGTAGGTGTATATATTTATGGGGTGTTTGGGATATCTTGATACAGGCATATATGTGTAATAATCACATCTGGGTGTATGGGTTTCCATCACCTCAAGCATTTATCCTTTGTGTTACAAACAATCCAGTTACATTCTTCAGTTATTTTTAAATTTATGATTAAATTATTACATCACCATGTTGTACTATCAAATACTAGATCGTACTCATTCTTTTTAAACTATTTTATGTACCCATTAACCATCTCCACTTTCCTCCCACCACTCCTTGATGGCCCTTCCCAGCCTCTGGTAACCATCATTCTACTCTCTATCTCCATGAGTTCAATTTTTAAAATTTTTAGTTCTCACAAATAAATGAGAGCATGAGAAGTTTGTCTTTCTGTGCCTGGCTTCTTTCACTTAACATAATGACCTCCAGTTTCATCCATGTTGTTGCAAATGATGGGATCTCGTTCTTTTTTCATGGCCAAATAGTACTCCATTGCAAATAAGTATCACATTTTCTTCGTCCATTCATCTGTTGACAGACATTTAGGTTGCTTCCAAATTTTGGCTATTGTGAACAGTGCTTCAATAAACATGAGATTGTAGATACCACTTTGATATACTGATTCCCTTTCTTTTGTATATATATACCTACCAGTGGGATTGCTTTATCATATGGTAGCTCTATTTTCAATTCTTTCAGGAACCTCCAAACTGTTCTCCATGGTGGCTATATTAATTTACATCCCCACCAATAGTCTATGATGTTCCCCTTTCTCCACATCCTCACCAGAATTGATTACTGTCTGTCTTTTGGATAAAAGCCATTTTAATTGGGGTAAGATGGTATCTCATTATTATTTTGATTTTCATTTCTCTGATGAGCAATGATGTTGAGCACCTTTTCATATAAATGTTTGCCATTTGTATGTCTTCTTTTGAGAAATGTCTAGTCAGATCTTTTGCCCTATAGATTTGTTTGCACTACTTATATATTCTGGTTATAAATCCCTTGTGAGATGGATAGTTTGCAAATATTTTCTCCCATTCTGTGGGTTGTCTCTTCACTTTGTTGATTGTTTCCTTCTCTGTGCAAAAGCTTTTTAACTTGATGTGATCCCATTTGTCCATTTTTGCTTTGGTTGCCTGTGCTTGCAGGTATTACTAAAGAAATCTGCCCAGTCCAATGTCCTAGTTTCTCTAATGTTTTTTATAGTAGTTTCCTAATATGAGGTCTTAGATTTAAGTCATTAATCCATTTTGGTTTGATTTTTGGATCTGGCCAGAGATGGGAGTCTAGTTTCATTCTTCTGCATATGGATATTTAGTTTTCCAGCACCATTTATTGAAGAGACTGCCCTTCCCACAATTTATGCTCCTGGCACATTTGTCAAAAATGAATTTATTGCAGATGTATCTATTTGTTTCTGGATTCTCTATTCTGCTCCATTAGTCTATGTGTCTGTTTTTAAGCCAGTACCATTCTGTTTTGGTTACTATAGCTTGATGGTATAATTTGAAGTCAGGTAATATGATTCCTCCAGTTTTGTTCTTTTTGCTTAGGATAGCTTTGGCTATTCGAGGTCTTTTGTGGTTTCATATAAATTTTATAACTTTTTTCTATTTCTGTGAGGAATGTCATTGGTATTTTGATAGAGATTGCACTGAATCTTTAGATTGCTTTGGGTAGGATGGACATTTTAATGATGATTCTTCTAATCCATGAACATGGAATATCTTTCCATTTTTTGGTGTCCTCTTTAATTTCTTTGATCAATGTTTTATAGTTTTCATTGTACGGATCTTTCACTTCTTTGTTAATTCCTAGCTATTTAATTTTATTGGTAGTTACTGTAAATGAGGTTAATTTCTTGAATTCTTTTTCAGATTGTTCACTCTTGACATGTAGAAATGCTACTGATTTTGTGTGTTGATTTTGTATCCTACAAATTAAAAAATTTGTTTATCAGTTCTTATAGTTTTTTGGTAGACTCTTTAGGTTTTTCCAAATATGATCATATCATCTGCAAACAAGGATAATTTGACTTCTGTCTTTCTGATTTGGATACCCTCTATTTCTTTCTCTTGTCTGATTGCTCTAGGTAAGACTTCCAGTGCTACATTGAATAACAGTGGTGAAAGTGGGCATCGTTGTCATGTTCCAAATCTTACAGGAAAGGCTTTCAGTTTTTCCCCATTCACTATACTAGCTGTGGGTCTATCATATATTGCTTTCATTCTGTTGAGGTATATTCCTTCTATATCTAGTTTTTTTAGGGCTTTTATCATGAAGGGATGTTTAATTTTATAAAATGCTTTCTCAGGATTAATGAAATAATCATATGGTTTTTGTCATTCATTCTATTGATATGATGTATCACATTGATTGATTTGCATATGGTGAACCATCCTTGCATCCCTGGGATAAGTCCCACTTGGTCATGATGAATGATCTTTTTAATATGTTGTTGAATTTGGTTTGCTAGTATTTTGTTTAGAATTTTTGCATCGGTATTCATCAGAGATACTATTCTCTCTCTCTCTCTCTTTTTTTTTTTTTCATATATTTTTGTCTGGTTTTGGTATCAGGGTAATACTGGCCTTGTGGAATGAGTTTGAAAGTATTCCCTCCACCTCTGTTTTTCAGAATAGTTTGGGTTGGATTGCTATTAGTTCTTTAAATATTTGGTAAAATTCAGCAGTGAAGCCATCATTTCCTGGGTTTTCTTCACTGGGAGATTTTTTTAAATTGTAATTTTAATGTTAAGTTTTGGGGTACATGTGCAGGATGTGCAGGTTTGCTACATAGGTAAAGGTGTGCCATGGTGGTTTGCTGCGCCTATCAACACATCATCCAACGTATTAAGCCCAGCATACATTAGCTATTTTTCCTAATGCTCTCCCTCCCTCCACCCCATCCCCCAATAGGCCTTAGGATGTGTTGTTCCCCCACTGGGAGATTTTTATTACAGCTTTGATCTCATTACTTTTTATTGGTTTGTTCAGGATTTGGATTTCTTCATGGTTCAATCTTGGTAGGTTATATGTGTCTAGGAATTTATCCATTTTTTCCTAGATTTTCCAATTTATTGGCATATAATTGCTCACAGTAGCTTCTAATGATCCCTTGAATTTCTGTGATATTGGTTGTAATGTCTCCTTTTCATCTCTGATTTAATTTTTTTTTTTTTTTTAAGACAGAGCCTGGCTCTATTGTCCAGGCTAGAATGCAGTGGCAGGGTCTTGGCTCACTGCAACCTCTGCCTCCCAGGTTCAAGTAATTCTCAAGCCTTGGCCTCCCAAGTATCTGGAACTACAGGCATGTGCCACCACACCTGGCTAATTTTTGTATTTTTAGTAGAGACAGAGTTTCACTATGTTGACCAGGCTGGTCTTGGACTTCTGACCTCAGGTGATCCACCTGCCTCAGCCTCCCAAAGTGCTGGGATTACAGGTGTAAGCCACCATGCCTGGCTTGATTTAATTTATTAGGTTCTTCTCTCTTTTTTTCTTATCTAGTCTGACTAAAGTTTTGTCATTTTTGTTTATCTTTTTAAAAAACTAACTTTTTGTTTCATTGATCTTTTGTTTTCATTTAATTTCATTTATTTTTGCTCTGATCTTGATTATTTAATTTCTTCTTCTAACTTTGGGCTTATTTGCTCTTGCTTTTCTAGTTCTTGAAGATGCAGTTAGGTGTTTCTTTTTGTTGGTTTTGTTGTTGTTGTTTTTGAAGTTTTTCTCTTTTTTCGATGTAGGTGCTTACAGCAATAAACTTCCCTCTGGTACTGCTTTTGCTGTATCCCATAGGTTTTGGTATGTTGTGTTTCCATTATCATTTGTTTAAAAATATTTTTCAGTTTTCTTCTTTATCTCTTCATTGACCCACTGGTCATTCAGGAGCATATTGTTTAATTTCCATGTTTGTATAGTTTCCAAAATTCCTCTTGTTATTGATTTCTAGTTTTATTCTATTGTGATCAGAGAAGATACTTGATATTATTTCAATTTTTTGAATGTTTTAAGACTTGTTTTGTGGCTGAACATATGGTCTATTCTTGAAAATTATCCATGTCTTCAGGCGAAGAATGTGTATTCTGCAGCTTTTGGGTGAAATGTTCTGCAAATATCTATTAGATCCATTTGGTCTATAGTTCAGATTAAGTGTGATGTTTCTTTGTTGAACTTCTGTCTGGATGATCTCTCCAATGCTGAAATTGGAATGTTGAAGTCTTTAGCTGTTATTGCATTGGGGCCTTTCTTTCTGTTATTGTATTGGGGCCTTTTATAGGTGAAGTGTGATTCTTGTAAGCAACAGATCATTGGGTCTTGTTTTTTCATCCATTCAGCCACTCTATATCTTTTCATCAGAGGTTTACTCCATTTGTATTCAATGTTGTTATTGATAAATAGGGACTTTTGTCCTTTTATTATTAGTTTTCTGGTTGTTGTGTGGTCATCTCTTCTTTCCTTCTTTCTTGTCTTCCTTTTAGTGAAGGTAATTTTCTCTAGTAGTATATTTTAACTTCTTGATTTTTATCTTTTATGAATTCACTGTGTGTTTTTAGATTTGAGGCTACCATGAGGCTTGCAAATAATATAAACCAATATTTTATACTGATGACAACTTAAAACTGATAGCATAAACAAACAAGCAAAAGGAAATCTAATAAAATCTCTGTACTTTAACTTTATCTCCTAGCTTTTAAACTTTCTGTTTTTTCTTTTTATATCTTATTGTACTGTCCATGTCTTAAAAAGTTTTTGTAGTTAAGTAGTTTACACACAATTACAGTTTTATAACATTCTGTGTTTTTCTGAGTATTCACTATAAACTCTAGGTTTTGTACCTTCAGATGATTTCTTATTGTTTCTTAGCATCCTTTTCTTTCTGATTGAAGAACTCCCTTTAGCATTTATTATAGGACAGGTCTGATGTTGATGAAATCTCTCAGCTTTTGTTTGTCTAGGAATGTCTTTATTTCTCCCTCATGTTTGAAGGCTGTTTTTGCCAGATATACTATTCTAGGATAAAAGTTTTTTTTTCATTCAGCACCTTAAATATGTCTTGCCACTCTCTCCTGGCTTATAAAGTTTCCACTGAAAAGTCTGCTGCCAGGCATATTGGAGCTCCATTATATGTTATTTGTTTCTTTTCTCTTGCTGCTTTTAAGATCTTTTCTTTATTCTTCACCTTTGGGAGTTTGATTATTAAATGCCTTGAGGTATTCTTCTTTGGGTTAAATTTGCTTAGTGTTCTATAGCCTTCTTGTACTTGAATATTGATATATTTCTCTAGATGTGGGAAGTTCTCTGTTATTATCCCTTTGAATAAGCTTTCTACCCCCCACCTCCTTTTTAAGGCTGGTAACTCTTAACTTTGCCCTTTGAAGCTATTTCCTAGATCCTGTAGGTGTGCTTCATTCTTTTCTCTTTTGTCTCCTTGGACTGTATATTTTCAAACAGCCTGTCTTCAGGCTTACTAATTATTTGTTCTGTTTGATCAATTCTGCTATTAAGACACTCTGGGCTGGGCATGGTGGCTCACACCTGTAATCCCAGCACTTTGGGAGGCTGAGGCAAGTGGATCACCTGAGGTCAGGAGTTTGAGACCAGCCTGGCCAACATGGTGAAACCCTGTGTCTACTGAAAATACAAAAATTAGCTGGACATGGTGGCAGTTGCCTGTAATCCCAGCTACTCAGGAGGCTGAGGCAGGACAGTTGCTTGAACCTGGGAGGCGGAGGTTGCAGTGAGCTGAGATCATGTCTCTGCACTCCAGCTTGGGTGACAAGAGCAAAACTCTGTCTCAAAAAAAAAAAAAAAGAAAGAAAAGAAAAAAAGGAGATTCAGATGCATTCTTCAGTATGTCAATTGCATTTTCAATCCTAGAATTTCTGCTTGATTCTCTTTAATTATGTCAATTTCTTTGTTAAATTTATCTGATAGGATTCTGAATTTCTTCTCTGTTTTATCTTGAATTTCTTTGAGTTTCCCCAAAACAGCTATTTTAAATTCTCTGTGTGAAAGGCCACATATCTTTCTCCAGGATTGGCCTCTGGTGCCTAAGTAGCTTGTTTGGTGAGGTCATATTTTCCTGGATGGTCTTGATGTTTGTGAATGTGTCATTGGTATTTGGGCATTGAAGAGTTAGGTATTTATTACAGTCTTCATAGTCTAGACTTGTTTGTACTTGTTCTTCTTATGAAGGTTTTCTAGGTATTCAAAGAGACTTGGGTGTTGTGATCTAAGTTTTTGGTCACTGCAGCCATATCTGTGTTATAGGGCACCTTAGGGCCAATAATGCTGAGTTTCTTGTAGACTGGTGGAAGTACTGCCTTAGTTATCTTTGATAAGATCCAAAAGAATTGTCTGGATTATCAGGCAAATACTCTTGTTCTCTTCCCTTACTTTCTCCTAAACACACAAAGTTTGCCTGTCTGTGCTGAGCTGCCTGGAGCTGGGGGAGGGGTGACAAAAGGACTCCTATGGCCACCACCACTGGGACTGTGCTGGGTCAGACCTGAAGCTGGCACAAGACTGGGTCTTGCCTAAGACACACTGTAGCCACTACCTGGTTACTGCTTATGTTCGCTCGAGGCCCTAGGGCTCTACTGTCAGGAGGTGGCCAAACCAGCCAGTCTTGTGTGTTTCCCTCTAGGGTGGTAAGTTCCTCAGGGTCCTGGCATGTCCATAGATGCTGTCCTGGAGTCAGAGACCTTAGAAATCTACCTGGTGCTCTATTCTGTTGCAGCTAAGCTGGCACCAAAACCATAAGACAAAGCCCTTCCCACTCTTCCCTCCACTTTCCCCAGGCAGAGGACTTTCTCCCTGTGTCTACCACCACCACAGGTTCCTGGGGGAGTACTGCAGAGTACCACCAATATTCACTTAAGGTCCAAAGGTTCTTGTGGTGAATGCTTCCAGGTCTGGGACTCACCCTTCATGGCAGTGGGCCCCCTCTGGCCCAGGAAGAACCAGAAATGACATCTAAGAGCCGAGGCCTGGAATTGGGGATCCCAAGAGCCTGCTTGGTACTCTCCCCACTGTGGCCAAGTTGGTACCTACGCTGCAACACAAAGTTCCTATATTCTTCCATCTTTTTTTCTCAAGCAGAAGGAGTCTGTCCTCATAGGCACCACAGCTGTGAATATGCTGGGTTGCAAGTGGAACCAGCACATCTCAGAGTCTCACCCAAGGCTCATGGCATGAACTACCTGGTTACCACTGCTGATTATTCAGGGCCCAAGGGTTCTTTAGTCAGCAGGTGATGAATCCTGCCAGGACTGGATCCTTCATTTCAAGGCTGTGGGTTCCCTTTTGGCCCAGGATATGTCTAGAAATGTTTGGGAGCTAGGGCCTGGAAAGGGGGCCTCATGACTCTGCCTGGTGCCCTATCCTTCTGTGGCTAAGCTGATACTCAAGATGCAAGACAAAGTCTTTTCCCTCTTCCCACTTTTCCCTCTCTTCTCAGGCAGAAGGGAGCGGTTACTTTCATTGTTGTGAGCTGCTCTGCCTGGGGTTGGGGCAGAGGTCATGCAAGTACTCTATTAGCTGCCCCAGCTGGTATGTCACTAGGTTGCATAACTCCCAAGTCCACTGGCTTCAAGCCCAGCACAGCACTAGGAGTTGCCTAGGATTTGCAGCCCCTGTGACCTATGTTGCCTTTCAAATTTACCTAGGATCCCATAGCACTTTAGCCTGTGGTGGTGAGGGTTGCTGAACCTCAAGTTCCAACTGCTGGGATGGGTGATTCCCTTCTGGTTAGGGGTGATCTAAATGTTCTCTCTGTGGGTCTCAGCTGAGTTCTGCCTGGTGTTTGCAGCACTGAGTTCCAATGCAAAATTCCACAATCACTGTGCTCTTCCTCCCACAAGTGTACAGAGTCTCTCTTCTGTGCCATGTGGCCATTACTGAAGAATTGGGGAGGGGTGGTGTTGGCAATTCAAGATGGTCTTTCCTACCCTCTTCAGTGCCTCTTTCAGTGATATGAAGTTGAAACCAGGTGCTGTGATCACTCACCTGATTTTTGATTCTCATGAAGGTTCTTTTTTGTGTAGAAAGTTGTTAAATTTGGCGTTCCTGTGGGGAGGATGATTGGTGGAGGCTTCTATTCAGACATCTTGCTCTACCTCTATTTAGAGTTTTATATCTAGCGAAATTATCCCTTACAAGTGAAGGAGCAATAAAGACTTTCTCAGGAAAACAAAAACCAAGGGAATTCCTTGCCAGCAGACTGTCCTACAAGAAGTGTTAAAGGATGTTCTTGAGGGAGAAAGACATTGATGTAGTCAGAAATGTCAATCTACATAAAAAAAGGAAAACATCAGAGAAGGAATAAATAAATTTAAATCTTTTATTTTTCTTATTTTTAATTGATCCAAAAGCAAGCTGTTCTCTTAAATTAATAATTGTGGCAATGTAGTGGGTGAATATGTCTAATGGGTAAGTGAAGTGAAGAATGGCAATCTCGTAAGTGACAGGAGGGAGGAACTGGGACCTTCACTGTATTTGAAGTGCTGTAGTGTTTTTTGAATGTAGGCTTTGATTAGCTTTAATGGTGTATTGCAAACTCTAGGTCAACCATTTAATTTTTTTAAAAAAGGAAGTATAGTTGATATTTAAGAGAAGATAAAATGAAGTTACATAAAATGTTTCTTAATACCAGAGAAGGCAAAAAAAAATTGGGAAAAGAAAATAACAAATACAATGAATACAAAGCAGTTAAAATCATGGTAAATACATTTATATTATATATTTTTAGGTAAAGTAGAATTGTTTAGAACTGATGCATCCCATTGCCTGTTTTAACCAACTTTTTCATTAACATCCAGTGCTCAGTTCCAAACAGGTCAGGAACACCTGACCTGTTTTTAAGCATCTGCTCTGTTTGTGGGACATGGAGGAACCACGTTGCCCTCAGCTTGGGGTTCCTTTGCCCGTTTCTGGGCCTCTTTCTCCTTTGCCATCTCCTTTGTGAAACTGACTTAACTGGAACCCACAGAACATTAGACTGGAGGCAAATGCTGGACCAACTTAGGGAAAGAGTTTTTCCTGCCAGAGAGAGCCTGTGCTGACTGTTCAGTCTCATTCTTCTGCCCCGTTGAGCCCTCAGGAAAGATGTCTCACTCAGAATTTTCTGATAAGTTAGTGTACATGGCAACAGTGATAAACCCTTGGGGAACTAATAATATGATTTATATCCTGGAATTCCATGACATCATCAATTCATGCAAATAACAACCAAGTTCTGGCTTCCTGTCTCCCTTCCCCAGGAATAATCTAATTACCAGATGCACTTATCAAACGTTAGTTTTGCCAAAAAGTATACATCATAAAGCTTCATGACTTGGCTATTAATTTAAGCATTCACTGGATGACTAGAGTCAATTTAATGTAATGTTAAGGGCTGTCACCAGCGCATGGCCTTCAAAAGATCTCCATGCTTTTTCTTATCAAGCATATTCTTTGTGTGATAACTTCAGATGCCAATTGGGCATAAAACTATGCATGTGATTCACTCACGTATCAATTTGTTACTGAATTGAGTCCATTCTATATGCCTCTATGCAGAATTAGCATTCAAGTTAATCACAAAAATGTACTTTTTTAAGTATAGTCACAAACCACACAATGATGCTTCAAAGATGAATCGCATACCTCAGTGGTCCCATAAGATTATAATAGACTGAAAAATTCCTATGCCTATTTGTGTCATACCTGTCATAGCATTGTAGTGCAATGCCTCACGTATGTGTTTGTGATGATGCTAGTATAAAGAAACATACTACACTCACTACCAGTCATAGAGTAGCAGATACAGTTATGTATAGTACATAATACTTGATAGTGATAATGAATTACTATGCTACCAGTTTGTATATTTACTATATTTTGTCATTATTTTAAAGTTTATCCCTTATACTTATTTTTTTAAAAGTTCAATGTAAAACAGCCTCAGACAGCTCTTCAGGAGGAATTCCACAAGAAGGCATTGTTATTGTCACAGGGGATGACAGCTCCATGCCTGTTAATGCCCTTGAAGACCTTCCAGTGGGACAAGATGTAGCAGTGGAAGACAGTGAAATTGATGATCCTGACCTTGTGTAGGTCTGGGTTAATGTGTGTGTCTGTATTTTCATTTTTAACAAAAAAGTTTAAAAAGTTAAAAAAAAGAAAAATATAAAAAGCTTACAGAATAAGGATATAAAGAAAGAAAACATTTTGTACAGCTACACAATGTGTTTGCAGTTTATGTTATGTTATTACAAGAGTCAAAAAGTTAAAAAGTATGTAAAGTAAAAAGTTACAGTAAATTAAGGTTTATTATTGAAACCTTATTTATTATTTATTAGTGAAAAAATGCAATTTTAAAGAGAAATGTAGTGTATCTTAGGTGTACAGTGTTGATAAAGTCTACAGTAGTGCACAGCCATGTGTTGGGCTTCTCATTCACTCACCACTCACTCACTGACTCACCCAGAGCAACTACCAGTCCTGTAAACTCCATTCAGGTTAAGTGCCCAATATAGCTACACCACTGTTGATCTTTTATTCTGCATTTTACTGTACCTTTCATATGCTTAAATATAAAAACACCATTGTGTTACAATTACCTCCCATATTTCGTACAGTAACGTGCTTGCTGTACAAGTTTGTCGCTGAGGAGCAGTAGGCTAGACCAGATGGCCTAGGTGTGTAGCAGGCTATGCTATCTAGGTTTGTGTAAGTACACTCTATGATGCTCACACCACATCACAGAAATTGCCTAACGACACATTTCTCCGAATGTATTCCTGTCATTAAGCTATGTATGACTGTAATTAAAATCAGTCGCCGAGGACTACGACATGCCTGAGTGACAAAAGATGCATTCCGTTTTTCCTGGGGATTCCAACAATGTCAGGCAAAAAACAGTCTCTGCCTTTATTTTCTACACACAACAGATACTGATCAGTTCATTTTCCTTCAGAGGTTTGCCGAATGTTTATCATTGTAAATTATCATTGTAAATTACTATAACTTCAAGCCTTTCAAAAGATATTTAGATATTTCCCATATTTTTATGCGTTCAGATGCTTTCATAAAATTACACTACTGTTTCCTAAATTGCTGTTCCATGGGGGTTGAACGTTTGCCACATATTTTCTTGTTGGAACATTGAGAAGTGTATTAAAACAAGTTTAAAAGATTTTTAATATACTAATATACATAATAAGTTTCCAAAGAAGGGTATTTTATTAAATACTTGGACAGTGTAGTAGGATACTCACTCAAAGTCTTTGCATGATGAATTTAGTAGTAAACAGGCAGTTATTAATTTTTAAAATGTAATTTCATTTATTTACTCTTCTAGAACTTGTAGTTCAAAAGGACATTTCACATTTTCTTAACCTCTTTGGTGATATACTACAGTTGTATTGGTTCAAATCAAGAAAGAGATCACATGTTGTTTCCCATCATGACGTATGTGATACTAAGTTCTTTGTAGATAGAACTCAGCAGTTTGCTTCCTCTGTGTCTGCTGGGTATTTCCTGAACGTCTGCAGTGCCTGCCTTGAATCTGTGGGTTTATTTGCTAGTTGAAAGGCATTGCGCTTTTTGATCTTTCGGAGTTAAATTTCAGTGACTTGTGAGAAGCTCTCTTGGACCCTACTTTCTCCTGCCTGGGTGTGATGCATTTCTTTTGGAGTCTGCCCTAAGTGCTTTCACAGCCCTCGTATCCCTTTACCTTGGATATCATAGGGATTCTCTCACATGTACCATGCTTCCACTTGCACCTATTTCCAGCAGGCCAGACAGTGAGTCACGGGAGTGAGTGAACTCTCCACAGGCATCCAGGTGATCCTGCACACCTTTCAGTAACACCTGCCTGTGGGAGGAGTCCACGGGTCCCACGGACTAACAGCCCGACTTTTCATGATCCTTGGCTTCCTCTTCCACCTTCCAGTCTTATGAATCCTTAGGGAGTGAGGTGTTCAAGGCAGCCTTTTTTCTTCGACAAATAGGTTGTCTTTCAGTTTGAGGAGTTAATTAAGGGTTTCTTGCTTCTTGCCTTTTGCAGTCTTTTAAATCTTTGCAGTTTTTGAAATTCTCTTTATAAACATCCCCAATCTCATCTCTCATATCTTCTTTATCTGTGTTGTATTTCCTATTATTGATAGCCTATTTCTATTATACATTTTTAGTTGATGTTTCCAAAGGGAGCTATGATCATGTATTTAAACTCTGAACACGCAGAGAAAATTACCCTAGTAACCTTGTTTGTGTTGTGTTTGCTTTTGTGCATAAGGCAATCACCAGTCACGGAGGGATTGAGCTTGAAGATAAGACTTCTAGCCTTAGGAAACACTGAATATTCTGGTTTATTAGAAGAGACGAAGAGGTTCTTAAGACAGATAAAATACTTAGAGTAGGAATCCAGGAGGGAAAAGATTATTGACGAAGAAGTGTAAGTTGAATGTATGACAAGAAATTGTTCAAAAGAAAAACGAAATTACATCCTTTAAGCTGTATGAGATTCAAGAGTTTGGATCTGTAGAGAGAACATTCAGAAATGAAGCAGTAACATCCACTTGTTGCTCCCAGATATTAAGGAGGCTTTTCAAGTGTGGATGGATTATGGAAACCTGTTATCCCAGCCTGAGGAGGAAGAGACACATCCATGGCAGTTGGTGGAGACTCCTTGTTGAGAAGAACCGAGGCAGCCACAGCGAGCCACACATGGTGTGTAGGGAAGAAAGCATTTCTCATGGATTATGTTCCCAAGACAAGATGGCTAATGCTATCCCAAGTTACTGCTACCCACGTCTGCAGGTTCACCTGGAATGAATTACATTGCCTCGGGAGACAAGGGCTGTTTATCTAGTAGTCGCAGTCCTGACAAGGAAGCCAAAGGGCGCATAGCAGAAATTAATGAGCTTTGGAGTCAGAAAGAACTGGGTCCCAGTCCCAAGAAGGCTGCTCATAAGTAGTATGATTTGGGACAAGTTACTTAGCCTTCCTAAATCTTAGGATTTTATTTCTAAAATGGGGATGATGTCTGCTTCTCCAGGAGATGTTAAGGTATCCAGAATAGAATCTTGCACATATAAGCCACTTACATAAATACATTTTTAAAAGCTCCAAATGTCTTTAATTCAGTTTGTTTAAAATTAAAACAAGAGGCCTATGAGTTATTCTTTAAGTAACAAACTTTAGAGACTAAGAAGCAACACTCTCTAAAAAATCAAAGCCCTAGGTTGGTTACAGCTTTTGTTTAGATGGATAAAATACAGCAGATATTTATGTACTAATTATCTTAACATTTAAGTATATGTTTTGTCATTGTCCAGTTTCTGTGTAAATCTGTTTGCCAAAGATATTGTAAGGTTTGTTTTGATTATTCTAAGGACTATTGAATTGTGATTATAAATGCTTGTTTGGGGAAACTACGTTTGTTACAATGTGTATGTGGAAAACAGTTCACTTCAAGTGGCAACTACATCATAAGATACTAATTTCACCCATCAATATAGTTAAAATTAACCCTCTCACTATGTTTTGACTGATTTATTGTACAAAGTAACTCGACCAGTATAAAAGGACGATGAGAGTCTCTTAGAATTATAAACATACCTAAAGGGATTTTCCTTTGAACAATTCACCTTACACATCAAAATAAATGTGGCTAAAACAGATGACTTTAAAATACAATACAGAAACTCAATTTTCCCCAACACATTTAAATATCTGTCCTAATCCACTCGAGTCTGCAACTTATTCCCTGTTCTTTGAAAGCTCATATTCCAAATAGTCCACAGTCTGGCCAAACCTTGAAAATTCTAAATAGCATATTTTGATAGAGGAAGACAGCCCTGCCTTTCCTCACTATGTACTTGCTTCCAAGGGGTTATAACCTACCTGGCAGACATGTTTGCTGGCTTAGGAGAGCCATTCTAACTCAGCTGAGTGTGGGAGGACAAGGGGGAGCCCTTATGCAGATCCCGTGCAGCCGCAGCCATCCTCCTGCACGTGAAAGTTTTCATTATCTATGGGTTTGCTGCTGTTTTGATAGGACTCTTCTATACTCTGTGTGTGTGTGTGTGTGTATTCATATATATGAGAGGAGAGAGAATGATTAGCAAGCAAGGCAAAATGGTAACAATTGGTAAATCTACAGTATATGGATATCCTTTGTACTATTACAATTTTTTGAACATTGAAAATTATTTCAAAATACAAGGCTAAAAATAAAAAAGAAACACACCCCATATTCCATGTCTAAGAATCCCCCTGATACCTCATGCTAACCAGAGCGCTGGTCAGCACAGGGAAGACGTGAGAGGGACAGTCCGGCCTGGCCTCCTGTGTCAGCTCTGACTTGCAGCTCTGACTGTGCAGCAGTGCACCTACGTGGTGTGTGCAGATGAGGAGCTGGAGACCCAGAAAGGGTGGAAGCTAGGAAGAGATGGCTTGATGAAGAAGACATGCTATGTCTCTGGTTAAAAAAAAAAAAAAGTTGGGAGACATATCTAGGCTTCCTGACTTTAAGTCTATGAGGACAATAACTGACTAGAAAGGTCCAACAAAGACAAATGGGACTCTCCAATCCAACTTCAAACCCTAGCGAAGTTTTTCACCAAGAAAGAATTAGGTGGGAAAATGCACACACACACACACACACACACACACACACACACGCACACACACGCAGTACATTTATACATAGAATCTGTATGTGTGTGTGTTTGTACATATGTGTTTGTGACAGGTGTGGCTGGACCATTTTTTCTCAACAAACTATCTTCTTGGCTTATAGTCCCAACTTTTACTTTTCCTCCTAGCCTCTCTCACTGTCCCCAGGGCAAGGCTGACTAGGAGACTTCCCGGTGGAATGAGCCATACTAGAAAGTCAACAGAGGAAACAGAGAATGTTGTAACAGAAGAGAGGATCCAGAAACAATGGAGAAGACGGTGATTGGTGTCCCTAACATGGGCCATTTCCTTGTGGTTTTCTGGTGTTGCATAACTCCGTATCTTTTTGCAGCCCTTATGAAGAGAAGGCTCAGTGGGGTGGTTGAATACTGGTCTAAGTGCCTAGGGGGCTGACCTCGTACTACTGCCTTAGTGAATCCTTGCCTTAGGTCCTTGTAATTTTGTCTCTCTAGGCTTCTTCCTGATCTTTCCCAGTTTTCTCATATTTCCTGAATAACATGTGACTCATAACTGAAGTTTTTGAGGAGCATTTTGTAATAACTGTACCTACATTGCTCACCTCTGTGAAATCAATTGGGGGATTTGAACTATTGAATCATTTGTTTTTATGTTGGGCCACCTAAGAGGGTGTTGGCTATACTAATATGTAAGGCTTTCCTTTCCCGTGGGGTGCCTGGCTCCTAACTTCTTGTGATACCTCAGAGTATAGCCCCCTAAAATTTGTTTTGACCACCCAACTGCCAGCTAGAACCAAGACTTTGATATCCTGGGTGGCAAGATTTAATAAGTAGATTTTATTAATTCCTAGATAATAAAACTTAAAATAAATCTTAGATGCATTTAAAAATGTGTCATGTATTATTTTAGGCATGTGAGCTATGAAATAATGGCAATAATGATGTGTTTAAAACCATTAAATCATGTAGCTGGCTGAAAATGTTCCATAAAATAGAGTGAGAGCAATAACTGTAGGTCAGATTGAATTCTGAAAGATGACCACACAGGGACCAAGCAGGCTTTAGGACATGAACATGCTCTGAAGCAGAAATCATTTTAATGGAATTTCCTGAGGTTCACAGAAAATGTATGTACTTCATAAAACAAAGATAGTATGAAGGTCCAGACATTCAACAATTGAAGCAGAGTTCAAACAGGACAGCATACTAAGACAGTCCTGCAATAAGTCAATCAGTGTTCCACTAGTTCTGTGTGTAAAGGAATCTGGTAGGCACTGAGGAATTCACAGTTGACTTGTTCTGAGTTGCTTTAATGCACAGCATCCCATTCAGTCCTCGCATGAAACCTAGTGATGCAGGCAGAGCTAATGGTTATCTCCCCAACTCAAAGATGAAGAAATTGAAACCTGGTCAGGACCTCTCAACTTTAATGCACATATGGAGCAACAGGAGCTTCCATTAAAATGCAGATTCTGTTATAGTAGGTCTAGAGTAAAGCTTGCAATTTTGCATTTCTAACAAGTTTCCAGGTGATACTGATGCTGCTATGTGTTGTAAGATCTCAGAGAATGTAAATGATTCCCATTGGCCTGGCCAAGAAAAATTGAAAAGTTTCAAAGCATAGTGGAGAAATAAATGGCTATTATGTGTTTGATAAGTAAGTATCCTGATGCTATTAGCTAATAATTTAAAAAAATTGGGGCACACTTCTATAATAAATTTACCATGATGAATTATATCTTACTGATGTGATTAGCTTCCTTGAGTAGCCTGTAGGTTCCTTGAGGAGAAGTAAGAAGAGTGGTGGTGGTGGTAAGGGGGTGAGGTGGTAATAGTAATGACCAAGATGATCCGGAGAATGGCAACAATTTATTGAGCACTTACCTGTGTCAGGCATTGGATTATGTCTTTTACATTACTACCCTTGATCTTTATAACAGCCCCATGGTGTACATTTATCCCTAATTTACAAAAGAAGTATTTAAGGGCTAGAGAAGATAAGTAACTTAGAGCTGGTCTTAAAACAGGTCTGTCTCATTCAACACAGGGGCCATAGCTTGCTGGTGTTCATTTTTTGACAACTGGCACAGAACTGGAGAGAAGTGGCTTTTGTTTCTGTGAAATGGGAAGCTTGGCCTAAGAAGAGGTTGTCCTTCCTAATAACTATCCCAACAGTAGAATGGGCTGCCCTGATGGAGTAAGCATCCTGCTTCCAGGGATTCTTGAACTGGGTGGGCTACTGGGCTACGCAGTGGTTTTAAATCTATGTTTCACAGAGTTGCTTCAGGGGTGACCCTTCACTGGGGTAAAGAATAGACCTGAAGGCAGGTTCTGGACTCTCCTCTGCTTTTAGCAGAGTGGCACTTCTTTATTTTATTTACATGTTAGAGTTGTGTTTGAATAAAGTTTTCTGATGCTATAAACATGTTCAAAGTCTTCAGACTAGGTGATCTCTAAGATCTTGTCTAAAATTAGCATTGCATGATTTGGCCAAGGTTTCATGGCAGAACTTGGACTAGAGTTGGGTCAACTGGCTCTTTCTTCTAACCCATGCTGTCCTGAAGTCCAGACCTAGTACTTTCTTCCTTAGACAGTGCATTGACACAGTCATTGCTTTGAGGCTCGGTAGTTTAGGAGAAAGAGCTGCGAATAGGATGATCTTGGTACGATCTAGCTTCTCCACTAATTAGCTGTGGAAACTTCAGCAATCACTTATTTATTCATCAAATACTTATTCTAACTCACTATGGACTAGGCACTGTTCTGTGCACTGGGAATATGATGGTGAACGAGACAGGGGCCCTGGCTCTCATCAAAAATCATGTTTAAAGGAGTTACATAGAAAATAAAAAGTATTTTTTCATGTGTCTGTTGGCTGTATGAATGTCTTCTTTTGAGAAATGTCTGTTCATATCCTTTCCCCACTTTTTGATGGGGTTGT
>NW_012121598.1:3798780-3805876 GCF_000951035.1 Colobus angolensis palliatus | reverse complement strand
AAAAAAAAGAAAATAAAAAGTAAATACAGAAGATAATTCTACTTATATGTTGCACCACACATAAAATAAAATAAAGCCAAGAAATGTGATAGTGATTGGTGGTGTTGTGGGCCACTTGAGACAGGGAAATCATCTCCTCTTTACAGTTTGGCTGAGACCTGAAGGAAGACTGTCCATGTAGTGACCTGGGGGAGGGGATGAGGAAGACATTTGAGGGTGAGGTAGCAGCAAACACAAAGTCATGACATGGGAATGAATTTGATACTTTGAGGAACAGAATATTCCAGTGTCATGGGAAAATTGTAGCTAGAAGGCAAGTTGCTCTAAGAAAGACTGGGGAGGTAGACCAGGACACACATACCGGCTTTACTTAGAGTAGCATCATTATGAGGATAAGATGAGACAGTGAAGGTGAGAACCCTGGAATGAGAATGTATCTTGGGCTGCTGCAGAGGCTCATAAATAGCCCTTTAGTTCTCCACTTTTCAACAGAAAAGAACATCTAAACAAAAACAAAAAGTGAAACAAAGCATTCCAGTGTCTCTTCCCAGTTAGATCCTCCTTTTGATGTTACCTGACTCGTACTCAGTGGGAAGAAGCAAAAATGCTCAGAACTTCTGAGACCCCATCTTCAGAAGTCCTGCCTTGGGGCAACAGACATGTGAGGAGGAAAAGAAAAGTCCCACATGTGACTCCAAGGTGTCCCAGTTACCCCTCCCCCTTGGTTTTCACAGCTTGCCCAAGCAGTGAGAACATCTCCTAAGAAGGAAAGATTGGCTTCCAGGTGTTTCTGCTGTTTCCTCCTTCTGCCTTGTCTTGGCAAACAGTTCACTTTAGTAAAAAGAACATTCTATCAGGGGACGTGGGCTCCAGTTAGAGATCCACCACTAATTAGTTGGGTGACCTTGGGAAGTCCTGGAATTTTAGAGCACAAAACACCTTAGGGAAATTACTCATTTTCCTACTTGATGTCCAGAAAAGGAAATGAGATTCTGAGAAGTCAACCTTAACCCAAGGTCATTTGTTGCATGGAGCATTGGGTCTAGAACCTCAGGTCTCATTATTTCCAATGCAGTGTTCTTTCTATTGCAAAGTACTCTCACTACTCGCCTGGGTCTCAGATACCGCAACTGTAAAATGAAGCAATTGTGTTGGCTCAGGTGTCTCATCAGTGCATAGTTGTGCTTTATCCGGCCAGCACAGGGCTGTAAAGTCCTTCAATGTGAGCCCTTGGGTTGGGGCATCAACTCTCCTGTTTGATACAGACCCTATCACTCCCATGTAACCCATCTGTGTCGTTTGCCCAGCCTGTTCACATGAGCTTAGGACTCTGGACCCGAAGATCTCTTAGGTCTCTTCTAACCTTCAAAGTCTCTGATCCTGAATCTTCTCCTTTCAGATTTTTAGAGAGCAAACAGGATTCTTGATGGGAAAAGAGAACCTTTTGGACTAACTTTGTTCCCTTCTGGCAGAAACACCACCCCTCAAACCAGAGGGGAGTAAGAAATCACAAAAGTTTAGTCATCAACCCAGAGAGGCCAAAGTCTGACTAAAGACAGCCTCAGCTTATTAAATACAACTTTTAGAAAACCACCCAGCACGATCAAGAGGATAAACCCTTTCACGGTTAGGAATAAAGGGCCTCTTGTAGTTAAAACAGCACCCTTTCAGGGAGACCCCAGCATCACACACGCCAAAAGTATGTGAGGCTGGAACACCATGTTTCTGGGATGGCAGTGTCCCAGTGGACTCAAGCTGAAGCTCAGTGCTGGGAGGAGTAATGTTGGCTGCAGATATTTGGTTGGCCTTGACTGAAACAATGACTATGCATGCTTCAGGGAATTTTAGTAAGAATGAGATCACCCTGGCTGTGCGGGGCTTTCTTCACGTAGCGTGTTATCAATAATGGAAGAGTTAGAAAAGGCAATGACTTTCAATATCCCAGAGAGCCTTCACCCTTCTCCACAAAGTGCAGGTCCTTCTCCAACCCTGCTACATCCCTGCTTGTAGAACACTAGCCCCAATCTAGGGGGATTTTGCCTCATGTTTTTCTGTGGTAGAAATGTGAATTGCTATATAGTTTGCCTTATCAAAGAAGCTGTAGGGCCTGAGTGAAAAAACGTCAATTCCATGATGCCTGTATTCCTCATCTGTTCATTCATTCATTTATTTATTCTTTCAACCAGTATTTATTGAGTGGCTACTATGCACTGGACATTATTCAAGTGCTTGAAATACATGAATGAATACATTTTTAAATCTTGCCTTCATGGAGCTTATGTTCTATCTGTGTAATAGGTGTGTTATTCTGTGTAGCTACTAAAGAGGTTTAAAGTTTTATGATCGTCTTCTTAGCTATTTGGCACCCTTTTCAATGGCATTTTTAAGAGATACTAAGGGTCTACTACGCTTTTCCTTCACTCACTTTTCTTCTTACATCCATAGTGACTGTGAGGAGCAAAAATATAATTTTTCACTTTCTGTGGCTCTTTTTCTTCCTGCCATCTTTCAACCACTGGGGAGCCTACGGCTTAATTATTACGTCAGTTCCCACCTAGATTTCTGAATGCCAAAATGAGCTTTTTAAACCCCTGGTTTATATCTCAAGTTTCAAGATACTTCTTGGATGTCCATGTGAAAACTCAAGATGTGTAAAAATGAACTGGTCTCTCCACAACCAACTGTCTTTCCTAGTTATAATATCAGTGTTGTCAACACCAGGTTTTTTTTTCCCTCTGGTTTTTTATGTTCTATTTGAAACCTTGTCTTGAGTCACTTGTTATGACTCTGATACTCAGTCAGCTCATCTACTGACTTCTTTCATCTTGTTCCTTGTGTGTGTCCCTGTCTCTGTTCTCACTGCCTCCCTCAGATCCTTTCCAGCTCATTCTTGGATTAGTGCATCAGCCTCCCGGGGAAGCTCTCCTACCCCAGGATCCCCTGTTCCAATCTATCTGGGGAAGCTCTCCTACCCCAGGATTGCCTGTTCCAATCTATCCTGCACGTGGACCCCAGGTGAATGTTCCTTTCATCCCACCCATTGCTTTCATCCCACCACTGGCTGCTCTTATCTAACATAAATCCCTTGCCAGATTTCTGAAGCGCTTCATGGTGTGACTTGCCTATACCAACCAATCCAGCAGCTCTTCCCCTTTTTCTCAACATGGTCTCACTGCTCTTAATATTAAGGTGGGTCTCTTAACATCCCTCAAATGCATAACGCCCATTTAATTTGTGTTCACACTTTTCCTCCTCAATCTGGGCAACATAATCTTTTTCCTTTAGCCTAAATAGATCACACACCTCTTATTTGCAACAGATCTCTAGTGCTACCTCCTTCACAGAACTCCCTTCCTGTGAGCTTTGATAGAGCTTCAGTTGCATCATACTGTTCAGCAACCAGTCCCATTAGTCCTTAAGGATTTGATGTATTCATAATCTCGCCAAATGAATCCTAAGCTCCTTGGGCCAGGAACTATAGATTATACTGTAATATATATACTATATTGTACTACACTATACCATATTCTACTATACTACGTAAAACTGTACTCTACTATTTTGTACCTAAGTTTTTTTTGTTTTGTTTTTTGGCTCATTGTTGGTTGTATTTAGGTAAACTCTTCCCCCACTCCATATCCCACCATCATATATGATGTTATTTCACTTCATCATTCCCTCACAACTCCACTGTGTCAGAGATAAATAAAAAGAGCTTTTTATTAAGGGGAAAAATATATACAGTATATCACTAACCATGTTTATCCCATCTTTGAGAATCCATATTTATGTACGCAGATATATTACACATTTTTAGGTACAAAGTTTATTCTGGTGTTCATGACCACATCTTTTATATTCATTTGAAATTGTTAATTAAGAGCCTGGCTCTTTTTTTTTTTCTCCTAGTAATCTGATCTCAAGGGAGAAAAAATAATTTAAATAGACTATTAGAGAGGTTCTCTCATCTTCAATAAAGGTGTTTTTCTGCAGAGAGCTAAGGTTTGACAGACATTTACTTTTTTTTAAAGTCATTTTATGCCTGTCAACATGGAAAATAATTTGCCCAGGAGAAATGAGAATGTGGTTGTTTATTCTTTAGCAATATATGCAACTTCAAATTCAACGAGCTAAAAATGTGTTTCTTTCAGAATATCAATTAACTGTCAAAAACCTGCATCTCAAGTGATTGTGTGCTGCACGTTTCTCTCTTAATTCATGCACACCATGGATTGTATAGCATTACCTCATATACAGTAATCATCATGTGTCAATGTGAGATACTGAAAAATACACCATGAGTGTCCCACTAGATATCAGAGCCATCCAAGTCTAATTAACTTGTTTTATAAACTGTTTCTAGTTCTTGTCTGCAAATATACAAACATCAGAAATCAGAAGTCAGTCTAAATATTCAAATACCCGTGGCTGGGTGCGGTGGTTCATGCTTGTAATCCCAGCACTTTGGGAGGCCAAAGTGGGTGGGTCGCTTGAGGCCAGGAGTTCCAGAGCAGCCTGGTCAGCATGGTGAAACCCTGTCTCTAATAAAAATACAAAAATCAGCCGGGCGTAGTGGTGGCATGCCTGTAGTCCCAGCTACTCAGAAGACAGAGGCACTAGAATCACTTGAACCTGGTAGATGGAGGTTCCAGTGAGCTGAGATCGTGCCACTGCACTCCAGCCTGGGCAACAGAGGACGAGTCCCTCTAAAAGAAAAAAAAAATTGAATATCTTACTGCAGTAAATAATAAAATTTTAACTTTAACTTGCTGTTCTTTGGTTATCTCTACTTTTAGTTTGAATTTATATACTTTGTGCTTTTTAACATTGCCTTGGAACAATTTAATAATTGTTACAAAAGGCATTCCTTTCCATATGAAACAGACTCATGAACTATGAATTATTGTACGTGGGTCAGTTACCCTTGTAATTCATCATTGGCTTTCCTAGTGTCAAGACTCTGTCTTGCTTCACTGCAGAGCAAAAGTTATACTCCTTTCAATTCAGGAGGATCCATACATAAGAGACAATCCTACAGAAGAGAATAAAGCTGATTATCTTTACCAATCCAATGGGCATATTGAAATTTCTAGCCATTTGGGATCTGCACTATGTTAGAGGGAGATCAGGCCAGAACCAGGCAGGGCACAGAGGAGAAGTGTATGATGTGCCTCGGCCTCCATCATCTTTTCAGTGCAGGGTAGTTGTATTCACAGAGTTCGGGCAAAAGAGAATACCAATGGCTTATGCGTGTCCTGTATTCATCCGGGCCAAGCCTGCTACACAGTTACTCAGGTTCAGGGTCTAGGAAGCCCTCAGCCTTCTCAGAAGAAAGCAAAGGAAAGGAAAACTAGGAAGAGTTCAACAGCTTGGGTTGTAATTTCTGCACTTTTATGACAAATTCTTGTAATGTTTACTCATTTTTTCCAGAAAAGGTTATATCTCTGCCTCCCAGGGTTTTGTAAGTAATGCGGACACATTTTTGTAGCAGCTGTCATTGAACAATATTTACTTTTCTTCTAGTTTTTATAATGAAGTTAGAATTCATAGAAAAGGGACATAAGAAATATTTTGTCTGTGGTTTTGAGACCATATTGAGGCAGTAGCAATAAAGGAAATGGGTGGAGAATTTTCATTAACTCTATTAAACTTGAGTTTTCCCAAACTGGACACATTATCTTGCTAGAAAGTTACACTGAGCTCTCCGAACACTAAATTCCTTTCTTTTTGCTCTCTCCAACCTTACCTCCTTTCTTTTTAACTAATCTGAAATGGAATTATTTTGCCTAGCAAAGAACACAGAATAACTATAGAACAGTGCTTTGCAAAGAATAGGTAGTCAGTAAATTGTTTCAAAATGAAAGAAAGTCACTTGTAATTTTAATTGGCATGCTTAGGAAAGATGAATTTCAATAAATCATTTTTCTTTTGCCCTTTAAAATAATGTTTACTTATTTCTAATGCATAACCTTTGTCATAAATCATATATAATACAATGAGAAAATAAAAACCACTGATAATCTTTTCACAATGATAGCATTTCGATTTTTTTTGTATTTTTCTTTTGATATGCATTTCCTATATATGATTTGTTTCCTGTTTCTTTTTTACTTACCATTGTATCATGCACATTTTCCCAAATCATTAATATTTTTCCAAGACATGATATTTCAATAGGAATGTCATATAACTATATCACCGTGTATTCAACTGTTGCCTTTCTGTTAGTCAAAAAGATTATTTCTAATATTTCAATATAATAAATAATACTGCTGTGAATATCTGTATATAAAAATCTTGGTAGTTCTGATTGTTTTCTTAGTTTGGTTTCTGGAATTCAAATGAAAAGTAAAGGCATGTTGGCATTTTAAGACATTTTTATTGTGGACAACTTAAAGCATAAAGAAAAGTGACAAAATAGTAAAGTGAAACCCATGCACCCATCACTCAGCTTCAACAGCGATCAACTTGGGCAAATTCACTTATCCTCCACCACCACCCACATCCCTCCGCCTGGATTATTCTGAAGCAGATACCAGGTGTCTGGCCATTCCATGCTAGAACTCATCCTTGACTTCTTTCCCTGGTCCCACACATCCAATCCATCAGCACGTTCCACTGTTTTTGTTTTTATCTCCAAGAATACCCTGACTGTGTCCTGTCCTCTATCTCCATCAGTGTTACTCTAGTGCAGGCACCATCGTCTCTCACCTGGACCACTCCAAGAGCCTCCTAATTGCTTTTCCTGCTTCTCTTGCCCACATCTTTTGAGATAAAGATGTAAGATTTCTAACAATGATTTTAAGACAATTTCCCATAGCAATTTGTAACAAATTCATCTTGCCTAATTCTTAAATTTATCTGTTGAGCTTATTTTTTTTCAAAAGAATTACAAAAAATGTCCAATCTATTTCTTTCTTTTTTTTTTTTTTTCTTGAGAGACAGTCTCGTTCTGTCGCCAGGCTGGAGTGCAGTGGCACGATCTCAGCTCACTGCAACCTCCGCCTCTCGGGTTCAGGCGATTCTCCTGCCTCAGCCTCCTGGCTAGCTGGGACTACTGGCATGCGCCACCATGCCCAGCTAATTTTTTTTTTTT
>NW_012121598.1:3778531-3798600 GCF_000951035.1 Colobus angolensis palliatus | reverse complement strand
TGTGTGTGTGTGTGTGTGTGTGTGTGTGTGTGTATGTGTGTGTGTGTCTTCCTCCCTTTCTCTCTCTCTTTCTCTAGAGATATAGAGGTGAAGAGAGAGAGAGAGGAATATATGTAGGCATGTATCTATACATCTATCTAGATCTAGATCTATACTATGAGCACAGTTGGATGGTCGAGGGATAGTTTTGTCTGGAGAAATGAAGTTAAATTAAGTGACTCATTAGGGTTCCTTCCAGGTATTGAATTTTTGGAGTCTATGAGACCTCTTGATATAATATAAATTTCCAGGTAAAAATTAAACAAGAAGAAGCTTATTGCTTTTGAAGACATGGTAAAGAAATAATATTAGATTAAGGCCCTTATACTCATGCCCTTGAATAATTCCCTGCCTTCGAGTGTGGGCTGGACCTAGTAACTTCTTCTAAAAACAGAATACCATTCAGAAACACTGATGGAATGTCACTTCTGACAATAGGTTATAAAAGCACTGGCTTTCGTCTTGCTCTCTGTCTCTCCCTGGAAGCCCTTGTTCTCACGAAAGCGATCTGCCATTTTGTGAGTATCCCTGAGAGGAGGCCCATATGGCAAGGAACTGATGCCATCAACAGGCAGCGAGGATATGAATACTGCCAACATCCACATGAGTGAGGTGGGGAGCAGATGCCCCAGTCCAGCCTTGAGATGACTGCGGCCCCAGCAGATACGTGATTGCAGCCTTGTGACAGACCCCAAGTGAGAGACGTTCAGCTAAGTGGCTCTTGGATTCCTGACCCACAGAAACTGTGAGATAATGACATGCTTGTTGTTTTAAGTGGCTAAGTTTTGGAATGGAATGTGGCATTTATCATGCAGTAATAGATAACTAACACCTCATCCTACACCCTGCCTCATCCCTATTCTTCACAACTGCCCGCTGGGATCACATTCCCCAGAAAGGTGCTCACAGGTAGGTTTTTTTTGTCTTAGGGCGTGTTTCTGAGAAACTTTGACCAAGACATATTTTCTTCACGTTCTCTGGTAGTTATTTGTTGATAGCTCATTCTCTATGTCAGATGTAAGCCTCTTTTTAAACATTTATTTGGCCTAGAAGACAGCAATTTTTTTTTGATTTGCTCATTCCCCTCTTTTCTCAGCTCAGAAGAACTTTCCTCAGGGATTCTTTCGGCTGATGCTTCCGTACCGGTTTTCCTCATTTCTCCCTTAGGGACCCTTACAAGTTTTGTGCATGCATCTGCATTTCCTACCCTCCCTGACTGTTATCTTCTCTCTCTCCATGTCCTCCTTTTGTATCATGAAATAGGTTCTCATGTTGATTTTTCGCATTTTCGATTCAGTTTTCAACTAAGTTATTTTCACTCCAGCTCCAGATGATAGTAACTTCTAGAGTTGATAAAGATACCTTTTCTGAAAAATCTTCAGCTACTTCTTATTAAGTTTTATATTGCCCTTTGTTTTGGTTAAAAATCTATTTTTGAGATATAGGCGATTATGGTAATAACCTAGAATGCTGGGGAACTCAGGTGAGGAGCAAAGTAACTCAGAACCTGGGGTGCGGCAATGACCTGGGGACAATATGGAGAAAGTGGAGGGGGAGCTGCAGACTTGCTTTGATGAGAAGCACAGCTACATTAGGATCAGCCTACATATTTCCCTTCAGATAACACCATGAGAAGTGCAAACTAGACAAGATCATCTTATGTGTTTTCCTGAGGCCGTAGGTTGCCTTTCCGGGATGACCTGTCTCCTTCAAAGCTATTCTTGACATTTATTTGAGTTAGGTTTCATTTATGTCAGAATATTTAGAGTGAGGCCATACTACCATGATTGATTTCAAGTTTCACCCTCCCCTAGGAATGACCTTGGAAATAAGCAAGTGATGTCTTCATTTCACATGTGGGAAAAACTGGTTCACAAAGAAGTAATTTATCCAAGATGAGAAACAGTGGCGGGGCAGAAAACTTTTATAATCTTCTAATATTTGTATAAATTATTTAACAATTATGCTGTTTTAAAGTCACATTTTTATGAAAGTTTTTAAAGTTTAGTGTGGACTGACATTCAGTGAAGTCCTCGACGTTTATCTTCCATATGTCCAGTCTTCCATATCCACAGACTTTGGCGCCTTCCCTCTTTCTCCAGCTCTCCCTACGTGTGATATTTCAACCAAGGATCACTTGTCAAAATCTGACCTCAGCAAAGGAACCGAATCTACGCCCTCATACAAGAAAAGCATTTATGAATGCTTACTGTATTAATTCCCTTTAAAAATTATTACCAATAAGTGAATCTCTAATTGTAGAATTTGGGGACTCCAAAAGCTGGGAAAAGGATTGGAGGACCAAGGTGATGAGCAGGGAAAGAAGTTTTGAACAACTTTCTTTTCTTGGGCCTTGTTGCTCACCATGTGACAACATCCTCTTACTTTTCGTGTTACGGGAAAGTGCCCTGCAGTGCTAGCAAGGTGTACCCAGGGAGAGGACAATGCAAATAATTATCCTGCTTACTCAGGCTTACATTTTTACGCATGAAACATAGTTTCTTTTACATGTTTATTTACTTATTGGTTCTCAGGAAGACTGACAGAGCTGGGTGATGTGAAAGGGACATTATGTTCTGATATCCTTCAGATAGAGAAATCCTAAAGTGCGGTTAATTTCTTGTCCATATTCAGCTGCTGGATTGCATACATCGCTATCACTAGCAACCTGTACAGAATGGCCAAGGGATGGAGTACATGGCATTGGGAACAGAGATTGTCTTTGGAGATTTCTGCAGTATTCCCTGCAACTTCAGGACCTTCTTGCTCTTGAAAGTTGCAGTTTCATATTGGCTGCTGTACCAGTCCTGTATGATATGCTACTTATCAATAAAATGAATTGGTTTCTCCAGGGTGTGGTTATCTCATTATGTTTTTAATTTGCATTTCCCTGATAACTAATAATGTTAAACATCTTTCCAAATGCCATCTATGTATCTTTTTATGCAAAACTTAAATATTTTGTACATTTTTCTAAAATTGGTTTTTCCTTACTGAGTTGTAAGAGTTCTTTATGTATTCTGATGTAAGTCCTATGTCAGATATATATATGAGTCAATTCTTTTTTTTTTTTTTTTTTTTGAGACAGAGTCTCTCACTCTGTTGCTCAGACACTAATGTGATCATAGCTAGTGAGCTTCAAACTCCTGGGCTCAAGCAATTCTCCTGCCTCACCCTCCCGAGCAGTTGAGACTACAGGTGCATGTGGCCACACCTGGTTAATTGTTTATTTTTTTGTAGAGATGAGGTCTCGCTATGTTGCCCAGGTTGGTCTTGAGCTCCTGGCCTCAAACGATCCTCCTGCCTCAGCCTCCCAGGTTTTCTTACACACACACACACAAACTCTAAAACAACAACAACAACAAACCTGCTCTCTGCCATCAAAGAATGGGGAAAAGAGTGGCCTAACAACAAAACACAATTGTTTTGGCAAATTCAAAATCTGCCAAACTCTGTTCAAACGCCAATGGAAAAATTGCAGCCTCCTCCTCTAGCCCACAAAGACAAACTTGAGTGCTCTGATTCCCCAGCTGAGTGGTATCAGCAGGGCTGAGGTGGAAGCTGATCGTTCCTTCTCTACCTGATGAAAGGTAAGGGTGCTCTGATTCTCTTGGAAGTGAAGGCTGTTTGGACTCTCCTGCCAGGGTACCATCTGCAGGGTCCTGTGCTGAAATGGGCCTCCATGCTTGCTTGGAAGCAACAAGAATTAACAAGGCAGTGTGAGGCAATTGTAGTCACCACTAGGTTGAAAGGAGACCTAGACAAATCCACAATTATAGTTGGAGACTTTAATACCCTACTTTCAGTAATTGATAGAATTATAAGACAGAAAATTGTTTTGGCTCTTCTAGTTCCTTTATATTTTCCCTATAAAATTTGAATCAGTTTTTTTAATGTCTGCATAAATGTATACTGGGATTTTAATTGAGATTATGTTTATAGGCTCATTTAGGAAGAATTTATTTCTTAACAACATTGAGCCTTTTGATCTATAAACTATTACATCTTTCCATTTATTTAGATCTTCTTTAATTTCTTTTAGGAATATTTTATAATTCTTATGTGAGTCTTGCATATATTTTATTAAATTTATTTCTAAGTATTTCAAATTTAAAGTGACATTTTTTAGAATGAATATGCCTTTGTTTGGCCTTCATTTTGGAGGATATTTTTGCTGGGTAGAGAATTTGGGCCCGACAATTTTTGTTTGTTTGTTTCCACACACTCTAAAGATATTATTCCACTGTTCCCTTACCTCTGCTGTTCTGCTCAGAAGTCAATATTAATTTGCATTATTGTTCCCCTGTATGTAATGTGTCATTTCTTTGGCTCCTTTCAATATTTTCTCCTTATCTGTGTGTGTTTTTTAGCAGCCTAAACATAGTCTTTTTTATATTGATTCTTCCCCAGTTTGCTGAGCATCCTCAGTCTGTAAATATAGCAACATTTTTGGTCATAGTTATTCAAAAACTGTGCTTTCTGCTGTCTGTCTCTTTCTCTTCTTCTCTAACTTTAGATGCTTGTATGATAGATCTTTTGATATGGTCTCAGAAGTCCTTGAAGCTCCATTAATTTTTTTTAAGTCTTTTGTCCTTTTTCTTTGTGTTCTTCATATTGGATAATTTCTATTGATTGATATTCAAGTTCCCTGACTCTTTTCAATATGATCTCACTTCTAATGTTTAGCTCATCCAATATATTTTTAATTTCAGATTTCTCATTAGTTCTTTTTTACTTTCTGTTTCACTGCTGTTCCTCTGCCCTTTCATTCCTTATGAGCATATTTTCCTTTGCTTCATTCAGCACAATTATTTTTATTTTTACTTTTCAACTTTTAGATTCAGAAGGTACACGTGCAGGTTTGTTACCTGGGTATATGGCATGATGTCGAGGTTTGGGGTACGAATGATCCCATTACCCAGGTGCTGAGTGTAGTAGCTAACAGTTAGTTTTTACCCCTTCCCCCATCTCTCCCTCCCCTCTCTAGTAGTCCCCAGTTTCTATTGTTGCCATCTTTATTTCCGTGAGTACCCAATGTTTAGCTCCCACTTATAAGTGAGAATATGTGGTATTTGGCTATGTAGCATTCTATGGTGTATATGTACCACATTTTGTTTAATTGATCAGAATTATGATACCTGCCTTAAAACTTCTTTTCTGATAATTCCAATATGTGGGTCATCTTGGAGTTTCTATCTCCTGATTGTCTTTTCTCCTGAAAATTGCTCACATTTGATTGTTTCTTTGTATTTTGAATGCTAGGAGTTGTATCCTGGACATTATGAATGTTTAATAGCGAAGACTCTAGATTTTGTTGTACTTCTTCAAATAGAGTTGTGATTTGGTTTTGTTTTGTTTAACGGGCAATTAACTTTGTTGTATTCAAAGTTACGAATACAACAGACTATGAACTCTATCTCTTGGACAGTAGCTCAAACTGCAGTTCAGTTCTTATAGCCTTTACTGGGTTGGATACAGTCTGTCCATCCATGAATATTCACAGGCCAGGCAGACATTTGAAAAGCATGCACACACAAAATTGTTGTTTCCCCTCTTTGATTCTCTCCTTTTTGGGATTCTCCCCTTACTTTCCATCAGCTGGGTTGCCCTGAACTCTGTACTCTCTTTCTTCAGTCCAGAAAGACTATGGATTTTCTGTCAAAATTTTAGTCACCCTGTACCGTGCTGGTTGCAGCCTGTCTTCAGACCAAAAGTCATAAGAAATAGAAAATTCATCCTGTGCCATTTCCTTTCTCTGGGTATCAACTCCTCTCCAGAATCAATCTGCCTTTATTCACACTCTAGACCTTTAGATAATTATGTTGTTGTAGTTATTGTTCACTTTGTTTTTGTATTTTTTCTAGCTTATTGTTATTTGTAGAAGGGTTCATCTAGCAGGAACCTATTTAGTCAGACTAAAAGTGAAATAACAAATGGTATTGTTTTTAAAGTGTTCTTTAAAAAATCGATTTCACTTTATTTTTGCTAATATGTAGAATGGTATTGGATTTTTGTATAATGACCTTGTGTCCTATGTCATTGCTGAATTTACTTTCTAGCTCTAGTCACCTTTTTTTTTTTTTGCCTATTGTTAGTGTACTCTATATAAATAGCGGTTTTGTCTGTGGCAGTTTGACTTCTCCCTCTCTGATATATATACCTTTTATTTCTTCTTCTTGCTACAACATTTAGTGCAGTGTTAAATTCAGTGGCAGTATCAGAGATTCTTCCCTTCTTCCTGACTAAAGGTGAAAACATCTGGTCTTGCACCATTGAAAGTGATGTTAGTCGTTTCTCCATGGATGTTCTTTATCAGGATGTTCCCTTTGATTCCGAGGTTGCTGAACGTTTGTTATTACAGTTTGGTGTTTAATTTTCTCAAATGCTTTCTCCATATTTTGTTTTTCTCTTTTTATCCATTAGTATGGTGAATTACATTGATTTTTGAATGTTAAAAAAAAATCCCTTTGATTCCTAGGATAAACTCCGCTTGTTCATAATGCATTTTCCCTTCCGTATATTGCTGATTCTGATTTGCTAAAATTGTTTTGAAGATTAGAACCCCATATTTCTGAGGGTTATTGATCTGCCCTTTCTTTTCCTGTAATGCCCTTGCTTGGTTTTTTCAGAATGGTAGGCTAATAAAATGATTGGGAAGTGTTTGCTCCGCTTCTATTTTCTGGTTAAGTTTTTGTAGGAATGTTCCTATATAAATGCTTGATAAACTATATCAGTGAAGCTATTCATACCCAGTATTTTCCTTGTGGAGGTATTTTAAATTATGAATTTAATATCTTTAAAGGTATCTTCAGTCCTGTTTCTATTTTTTTGCATCAGTTTGGTAATTTATGTCTTTCAAGACTTTTTAAATTTCATTTAATTTTCCAAATTCATTGGCACAAAGTTGTTCTTAATATTTTCTTGACCTTGTAACGTCTGTGGGACTTTTAACAATGTCTTCTCTTTTATTTTGAAATGGGTCATTTGTCTCCTCTCCTTTCATCTTGAAGAGTGTTGAACTTATATTATCCATAACAGACTCTTAGGAATGTTGGAAATGCTGGGCCACACCCTAGAAGAGGGCATCACCTTGAGCTAGTAGTTTTCTGAGGCCAATGGCAAAGCTCAAAGACAGATACAGCTGTGAGCTGTTAGCAGTTAACATTCCCAGCAACTGGGGGCTGTGTGCGTCGGCACAGAAGACGAGAGCTTGGCAGAGAACAGCATTATCCACTTTGTAAGGGAAAACACATTTTGAATGTGAGATAAAGTTTGAGCAAAAGCAGGGTATTAAATAGATTTGCGGTGACAATATGGAATTGGGCTTGGTGAGGGCCAAGGGGCAGAGAAATAAATGTGGAAAGGGCCCCAAACAGTGCTGACCAACCTGGGTTCCCTTGGTCTGTAGGGGCTAGGAAAAGAGTTATGTGCATCCTAGAAACAAGGACAAGTCAGCCCAGCTAATGGTATCAACCTTATGTATTTATGTTGATTATCTCATGCTGATGGGCACTCAGGCTAATGAAAGTGGATATTTATTTTTGCTCAATAAATATGAAATATACTTCTTGGTTCCTGATCAAGAAAGTAATTCAAATGTATTCTTAAATCCTAAGTCAAGAGCTGAATATTTATCTCTGGAAATGTAAATTTATTATTGTGTGTTTTAGATAGGTTTTAAACAAAAAAATTCCCTCTTGGAAACAAAACCATCTTGCAAAGCTTTCTTTAATTGATAATCATTTGAGTGTCTACATGCACTAATAATATTTATTATTCACAAATTATCCAGACATGAATGTATTACATGAATATAGTTTCTTTGTCACCTCCCAAAATTCTGACTATCACTCCAAATGGAGACATGTAGGTCTTTTTTGCTCCTCATGTTTGCCAGGAGCAGAGTCTGTTTCTGATATTTAGAGGGTGTCCCTCCTTTCCTCTTTAATTACACAAGATTCCTACCCTTCTTGCCATGAGAATCTGTTTCCAAGAATATATCTGAAACTCAAAGAACAAATGCTGGCTATCAAGAGGATTATCCCTTCCAGGTCAATTTGCAGGTTTATTAGGAATCAAAAGTCTAAACTATAGGAAAATGCAATTTTAATTAGCTGGTAAATTTAATTTCTTACAGATGCTCACAAGTCTGAATCCCATCTCTTCAAAACTGCTGCATCTCCTTACTGACTGGCAAAAATTGCTCCAAAACCTCTGCCCTCTGGCTACTTCACCTTGGCTGGGCTGCCTTCAGAACTGCCACATGTAACAAACACCAAGCTCACCATCTTCTCTCTTCCCCATTCTCATCTTTCTCCTCCTCAATTCCTTAGTTCTGTTCATTCTCTGGCCAACCAATTTCAAGTGTCAGTGTTATCTTTGGCTTGCCTCTCTCCATGGCTTTTCATATTCAATCATTCGTTCAGCTGTAATGATTCTATCATGAAATGACACTATAATTTTCTATTCATTTTCATGTGTACTGACACATCTTTGGAGCACATGCTCATCACCAAGACCCAGCTGCTGCCTTAGCCTCCTGATCTCCTTTCTTAAATGATTTCTGTTTTTCAGTTCTTCTTGCATCGTGACAAAAAATTAATTTTCTAAATAATGTCATTCCCATGCTTTACATTCTATAATAATAAGCATTTCTTCACAATCCTCAATCTTCTGGTCCCCATCCACTTTCTAATCTTCTCTTTCTCTTTTTCTTCTTTATACAGTCCACCCAGTTTTGTCCATTCTTCTAAGCAGGTTGCATACTTTCCTATATTTGGTCTTTCCTTGTACAAGAGTTTCTCTTCCAACATGACAGGAGGGCTCTGCTGTTCACTTGCAAAGGATTTTTTCCCAAGTTTTCAACCCTCAGCTTATCTCCTCTCTTCTCCATGAAAACTTTTCTGGTCACTGTTGCATAGAGGTCTCTTCCTCTCCTCTGAACATCTAGAACTCCCATTCTCTGTTGGTTTAGTACTTATTGCCTTACATTGTTAGTTTCCTTTTTTTTCTTTTTTGGTGTACAGAGTTAAAAATATACTAGACATTAACTGTGATCCTGTATTCTCTTTCAACGGAAAGCAAATCCCAGGCTGAGCAAATGGGAGAAGCTGAGAGAAGGGGAAATAACTCTACCTAATAAGGGGCTGGTGGGCCTGCAGGGTAGACTGAAGAATCTTAGGGCAGAGGCCAGGGGCAGAGAGGAGAACCATGGCGAGCACAGGTGTAGGGGTGGATTTGAAAGATTTGGAGATGGGAAAATTAAGGTCTGAGGGAGACATGGGGTTTCTATAGTAAAGAGAGAAAATTGTGCTGTGCGTGGTGTGGCACAATCTTCCCTTCACATCTCATGAGAGTCCTTCAGTAATGACTTAACGTTACGTTTTACTGAAGATCATGTCAGATGTTTTCTCATTAAGTCAGATTCTGTTTCTTTGTGATATGACACTGTATGGAGATGGGCTTTCGGGTGAGAACAAGAAGGGCTAACTCCACACACACACACACACACACACACACACATACACACTTTACACTTCTCGGTATTCCATGTGATGCCAAGCCGTACCACGAGTAGAAGGAGATGTTTGTCCTTGGTGTCTTAGACCTTTGTACCCCTCTTCACCCAATTCCCATAGACCTGTCACAGTCTCCAGTGGTTCTCCCAGCGAGATTCATGTATTCCAGTGACTATGCAAGGAGATCAGTTAGGGTATGGGAAGAAAATAAAATGAAAAAAACATATATGCACAGGCACCTGTACACACACAAAATTATCCTTTAAAATTTGTTTTTTGGGGGATATGTTTTACAATATGCATGCAAAGTAGAATTGCCATATAATAAATACTGCTTTGCAATTACAGCACTAGAATTGTAAATATTCTTTAAAAGGATCTAATTCATGGATTTCCATACCTTGTTATATTTCAAGAGAACTGGACACTTTAAAGATACAGATTCCTAGACTCCACGTCAGACCTACTGAATCACCATTGGGTGAATGTTAGGGGCAGGAATCTGAAGTTTAACAAGCTCCTTGGTTTATCCTGAAACAGCCACCTGTGGCTCTGCCTTTCACTGAAATCAAACTCCCTCATTTTCCTAAAGAGAAAAAGGAGGACCCTAGAAGTAAAGTGACTTTCTGAGACCACAGCAGATGGGTAGCAAAGCCCAGACAGGACCATAGTCTTCTGTCTTCTAATTCCGTGCTTGTTCCATCCCTATTTATGTGGTTGATTTTCAAACTCTGGGCAGAGTTTTCCAGCATTTCCCAGACTCTTCATTCTCCTATTCTATCACTCTGGACACTTCCCCAAGTTTTTTTTTTAATCTGTGGAAAGATATCCAGTATGATGTCATTAATATTGTTGCTAGCAGAATCATGCAGAAATTGAGAAATTTCAAGCTGTAGCACAAATGGCTTGAGTTCCAGATGGAACTCGAAGGGAACAAATTTTAAGACTACTAAATCATACCAACTGTGATTGAAAAATACAAAAAGCATTCAAGCTTTTGAGGATGAGGGAAACACAAATGAAGGACCTTTGTTAAACCCTTTTGCAAGCATAGATGAGTGAGAACATGGTGGTCCTAATAATTAAAATAGAGAATTTAGGGGAAGAAACAAGTTTAGGGAGTTTGCTGACATATTAGTTATCTCTTTCTGTGTAACAAATAACTTCAACATTTAGTGGCTTCAAACACTACACATTTGTTATCTCATTGTTTCTGTGTCACAAATGAGGCACTGCTTAGCTGGATGCCTCGGGCTGAACGTTTCTCATGGCTGAATCAAGGTGTTGGCTGGGGTTGCAGTCTCATCTGAAGACTCCCAAGCTTGCTTGTGTGATTATTATTAATAGCAGAGTTCAGTTCATCAAGGGTGGTTTGGACTGTGGGCCTTAGTCCGTCACTGACTGTGTCAGTTCCTCTCACAGGGCCTCCCTGCAGGGCAGCTCACAACGTGACAGCTGGCTTCCATCAGCGTGGGCAGGCAGGAGGGCAAGAAAGGGCAAGCAAGACAGGCTCCTGAGTCTTTGTGTAACTTCATATTGGAGGTGACATCCCATGGCCTCTGCCATACTCCATCTGCTAGAAGAGAATCACTAGGTCCAGGCCATGCTCAAGGGGAGGGGATTACCCCTGGGCATGAGTACCCAGACAGGGGATCTTTGGAGGCCTTCGTCGTGGCTGCTACCACAGTTGAGTCTGAACGCCTGTGGGAGGACTAGGTGGAGGCATCCAGCAGGAACTTGGACATCTGAACTTGAAGCTCTGGGGAAATGTCTGGGCTGCAGATTCAGATTTGGGAGTTATTAGTATGTCATGAGCAAGGGGTGAAATCATGGGAACAGATCAAGTCAGCCAGGAAAAACATTTTTTTAGGTATCCAGTAATTACTAGTATGCACTAATTACTAACTTTTTAGAGAAAATTCAGATCTAGAGTGAAAACAAAAACAGATATAGGAAAACAGAAACGTCACTAACCAAAGCTACTTGTTACTCATAACTTCATCAAGACTTTCAGATTCGCCATGAATATTTGGGTTAGGGCAGGTGGCATTTTCTGGTATCATTAGAATACTAAGATCCTGAAGAAAAAGTGCATTCTTTAAAAAATTTATTTAAGTAGGTGACCAAATGAAACGTGGAAAATCTCTGGATGGAGAAAAATAAGGTCTAGTTTGCCTTTCATCAGGTTTAAACCAGAGATCGGATGGATCTTCTGTTTTCTACAAGTTTTGGGTTGTGGATATTATTAACATTCATATAATATGATTAATCGTCATTTAAAGACTGACTCCTACAGGCTCACAATACCCCTCCTCTTTGTAAACACATGGCCCGGGGTGTGTCACAGAAACCTTGGAGAGCTAGAAGTATGTCACCGTGAAGGATGGTGACACACCCTGCATGTCCCCTTTGGCCCATAATCTTCCCTCCCTTTGTGCCTTGCACTCATGCTCATCACTTCCGCCTGGAATGTTCTCCCCATGTAGCCAAATCCCACCCTCCCTTCAAGGCGATCCTCAAATCCCATTTCTTCCATTAAGTCTTCTGATTGGACCACCCCAACCCCACCTCACCCCACCTCTCTCCTCTGTGGATCCCTGTCTTGGTGCCAGCCACTTTGGAGAGTTGTGCCCAAGCCAGGTTCTGTGCTGGCCTTTTTCTTTAACTCCAGAAGTTGGTAAACTACGGCTGCACAGAGCAAATCTGCCCCCACCCCCTGTTTCTCTATGACCTGCAGGCTATGAATAGTTACTACACTTTTAAATTGATGAAAATGATCAAATGAAGAAGATTTCATTACACATGAAAATTATATGAAATTCAAGTTTCAGTGTCCATAGACAGATTTTTATTTTTGTCAGTAAAATGCGTGTGGAAATTTGTTTTCTTTTGCCTTACGGTTCATGAAGTTTAAAGTATTTGTTAGCTGTCTGTCACTTTATAGAAATTTGCTGACCTCTGCTATAAGCACTCGTTTTCGCCCTCCTGAGAGAGAGCAGACTGCAGGATGGGCACATTTTGGTGGCTTCTGTAGCGTCTCCCATAGTCTGCAACACAAGATTGGTGTTTGGTAACACTTGTTGAATGGAGCTAAGAGAGAATGTTTTTAATTTGTGATGGATAAAATGTTATGTCCTTTCCTGCTGTCCAGGCCTCCGCTTTATTCGCCTCTGCTGTTGGGCTGGTATCTGTTATGTCTGGTAGAAAAAATGACAGGGAATACCAGGGTGGGTCACAGAACTCATGGAAAACACAAGTGAAATGAAGTCTGGGAACCAGAGCTTTTGTTTTGGGTGGAGAGCAACTGTTTGCTTTGGGGGATTGAGGTAATGAAAGTTATTTCAATAACATAATTCAACAGTTGTACATGCTTTCTGCCAGAAAGATGGCTAGGCAGACCTCACCCAGGGACCCCATCCACAAAATGCAAAGGTTAAACACTCAAATGCTGAACAAATTCTCCTCCCTGTTGAGCAGAAGATAAAACTATACATCCACCAGAGTTACAACTATGAAAAATGCACCATATGGACAAAGATGAGAGGCAAAATGAGAAAACTAAAAGAGGGTGGTTGGGATTATGAAAAACTACCTAAAAAAATCTTTTAGTTAAGTAGTTAAAATATTTCTAATAAATAAATTTTCTGAAGAATCATGAAAATGAAAACAATTCTCATTTTTTCTAGCATGTATAAATTTTTACCTTTTTTTAAACTCTCACCTTTTGCCCTCACAACACTAGAATTTTATATTGAAGTGGGAATTGCTCAGGATTCTTAGTATAACACACAAGCACAAACGTATGCAAATTTTTCCTAAAACAAAGGTTTATTTATGTCATTTTAAACTGTTCTTTCTTAAGCCTGCATTATATTTTTGTAACTACAAAATTCCAAAATGGTAAGAACACTACTAACTTAGCACAGTACCTGCACTAAGCAAAGGCTTAGTTCATGATAGTTGTTGCTGTAAGGACCTCCTGCTATGCTCTAGCCCCTGTGATTCTTAGGGGGCAGAAATGGCATCCCTACACCAGTGAAGCCTCAGCTTCCAGCACAGTGTTTGGTTTTTAATCAAAATTGGCTACACAAATAAACGAACTAAACAATCAAGAAAAGGAAATGGCACATACATAGAGGTACTATCTATGCTAGCAATCAGGCAACTGAATTCCACCTTCAGCTCTTTAAAACTAAGACCCATTCATTCATATCCTCTCCTGAGTGGGAGTGATGGGACAACTGAGGCACAATGAGGCAATATCACACACCAGGGCTCTGTCAGTTGCTGGAAAAGTTGAAGCCTTTCTTTAACCCAGAGAATGATGAGGAAGAATGGCATGAGGTTTTAAGGTTGCCATCACATCACCAACTAGAAAAGTTCATTCAACAAATATTTATGGAGCATCCATTTTGTACAAGAAATTGTCCTATATTATGAGGGAACTAGAAGCTGAAGCAGAGAGGCAGAGACTTGTCTATGGCAGCTCTCTTGATCTCTTCATTTCCTGGAGTGATCTTGGTGATCCTGGAATCTTGCATGGATCTTGTAGCATGGAATAAATGAGGCTCTCAAGTAAGATGCAATGTAGGCATTGAGGCATTGCTCTCAAGTAAGGCAGCAGTGAAACTCAAGGGATGAAGTCTTAGCTTCCAAGAAGACACAAGAGAAGTGTTGTGGATACTGGAACAGACTCCCATTTGCATCAACCCTAGATCTTGACTGAGATTTTGTAGCCACAAATGAGGTAGCAGGGATGACATGAAAAGTTTCCTTGATTTGTCAAAGGCTTGGTTTTAATTACAGCTCTGCCTCTCCTCTTGGTTTTATGAATTTGAGCAAGTTTCTTAACTCTTCTGAATGTGAGTTTATTCATCTCTAAAATTGAGAAAAATTATTTTCCATTATGAAGTTTTAATTATTTATATATTCCTACATAATAGACCACCCTAATAAATAAGTAGCTTAAAGCAATGATCTATTTATTCTGTGGGTTAACTGGGCAGTTGTGCTGGTCTGCTGGGCTCACATATGTGACTACATTTAGTTGGTGGCTCAGGAAGAGTCTTGATGTAGCTGAGAGAGTTGGGGCTGTATCTCTTCACATTGTCTTTCATCCTGGACTTCTTGAAGGCCTGTCCATCTCAGGGCAACATCTAATAGGGTAAAAGAGGAAGCTGCAAGATTTTTTAAGGCCTAGCTTTGGAAGTCATACAATGTTACTTCTATGATATTCTACTGGTAAAAGAAAAATACAAAGCCAACTCAGATTCAAAGAATTGAGAAATAGACTCTACTTCTTGATGGAAGAAGATAAGAAATATTGTGGCTATGTTTTTCAATCTACCAAAAGTTGTGGTAAAGATTAAACATGATTATGTATGTGAACGTATGATTTTTCTATATATATATATATATAAGTAAGTAGGGGTGCTGGCAGGTAGGAGACATACATGAAATATATATAAATAAAAAAAAAAACAAAAAACACTAAAAAAAAGAAGCCAATTTTTGAAGATATAGTTGGTTGTATCATGAGTGATCTATTTGCACTATCAATGGCAGGAACTGGGGCTACATGAAAGTCTAGTTAGCTTTTTGTGAAGCCATGATTTAGTTTGCAAAGGAAGACCGAGAAGCTGATTTTAGAGTATGCTTCTTCCAAGTAAAGCTTGAAAATGCTTTATTTCAGTAAGCTCTAAACATCTTCAAAGTTCCTGAGATGGTGTAATGAACATCTGGATTTTTTTTTTTTTTTGTCCCTGACAAGCATTAATGCCCTTCAATTTTTGGTGCATGACCAAAATAGTGTTTTGCCCATCTTTTATAGATGAACCACTTTCCCGTGGCATGCAATCTTGTTCTGCTATCCATCGAGATACTCCATCATCCTTTGGCCAGGATTGTGCCCAAGTTCCCTAAATAGCTACGTCAAAAGGACCCTGTCCTTTGAATTTGAACTCTAAGAGGGGTGGAAAAAGATCAAAATGGTTGGAATTGATTTACTCACATGACATCAGCCTGAAGAGGTTCTCTGCTTACCATTATCCCAGAACTGTACTACTCCCCATTTTATCACAAAGTCAAGTTCAGTGAGCCATCTCATAACCTGATAATACTTAAAAGGTCTTTTTTTTTTTTTTTGCTTAAATTTTCCATAACTAGTTTTCTTGCTTGTAGACAAAGAACCTTTGCTGGCACAGATATTTATACAAGAGGTATAAAATGATGAGAGTGGCTTGAAGCTAAAAATGCCACAAGATTTCAATTGATCAAACAATAAACAAAGTATTTGTGTTTTGTCATAGTTTTCAGGACACTAGCAAGTTTCCTTGAATAAGGAATGTCACCTTGTCTTTAATATCATACAGCTAGGGGGAGTAAGTACAATGGCTATAGAAAAAATATATATATTTAGGTTGGCGCAAAAGTAATTGTGGTTTCGCTAGTACTTTTAAATGGCAAAAACTGCAATTACTTTTGTGTCAACCTAATAGTTCACGATAGCAACAGAGGAAATATCCCTAATGGTCAGTCCTGACATGGCGCTTGGCATATAGTAGGCATACTGTAATCATGTATTAAAATTAATTAACTATTCAGTGAATGACTCAGTTAGTAAGTGCAATGATGTTAGAACAAGAGAGATGGGCATGAGCTAAAACACCTATGAACAAGAAGGAATTTGAGCAGGGTTTCTTAGGGTGAATAGAATTCTTTGAAATAAGGAGATGGAAGCAAGGAATTGTAGCCCATGGACTTAATTTGCAAACAGCGCAAAACAACCTATTATGTAAAAAAAAAAAAAAAAGTCTGTGATAGGTTTAGGGAGAGTTGGGTCCTCAGTCATCTGGCATCAAGAAAATCTTATTGCAAAGACATAGATTTTTATTATTCGTTACTGAATTTTGACATAAGTCGCATGCTACTCTAATATAAGTTGATTGCCTAGATAGTGGGAATATTTCTTGTATATTTAAAAATGCATTTACTTTTAAGTAATCAAGTTCCCCCTGCCTCCCCTTCCCTGCAGATCTTCCACCATTGTGGTTAGAACATGAGACTTATTGCTCAAAGAGGGGAGTATATGGCTTGGAGCTGCCATCCAATATGAAGAAAGAATCTTTCCTTTATTGGAAAAAGAGGCCAGTGAATAAAGAGGAGGTTACGGGGAAAGCAAAGGCCAGATAAAAGCGTTTAATCCAAATCCCTCCCTTTGAGGTGAAACCCTGGAAGGTAGTTTGAGTTAGAAGTAATAGAAATGTCCAGAAATGTTGGAAGAGGAGACTTGCAGGGCACTGGATTTGGCCTTTACTTCCTGGGCAGAAGCCTTAGAAAAGGCTTGCGTTTGGATGCTGCTGTCCAACATGTCACTGAGTGTAAGATTCTGAGAGAGAGAGGGCACAGCATGTCTTGCATGCTGCTGGAGTACAGGGAAAGCACGCAGTTTCCAGATGCCCCTGTAGGTGCAGAGCAGCCCGGAAAACTGGTGGGCAGGGCAAGGCCTTTCTGGATGTCCAACAGCCCTGCTTTCTCCTGATCCATGGTCCCTCTGCTCAGATCCTTTTCCCAGTGTGAATTCCCTCCTTACATCTCCCTACCCAGGGAGCTTTAAAAAATATCCATGTGAAGGATCCACTACAGACTACTCAAATCAGAAACTCTGGGTGTTGGGGCCTGGTGTCAGAATTTATTTATTTATTTATTTAGGCAGAGTTTTGCTCTGTTGTGCCCAGGCTGTTGTGCTCAGGCTGTAGTGCAGTGGCACAATCTCCATTCACTGCAACCTCTACCTCTCGGGTTCAAGCGATTCTAGTGCCTCAGCCTCCTGAGTAGCAAGATTTACAGGCATGCACCACCACACCTGGCTAATTTTTATATTTTTAGTAGAGACAGGGTTTCACGATGTTGGTCGGGCTGCTCTTGAACTACTGGCCTAAAGTGATCCACATGCCTTGGCCTCCCAGGCATGAGCCACCACGCCCGTCCTGGTGTCAGAATTTTTTTTTAAGCCTCTCATTATTTTACTGCATAGCCAGGGTTGAGAACTGCTATCCTAAGTAGAGTCTAGTTATGTTTTAGACGTAAGTTAAATATCATTTCCTCAGGGATCCCTTTCCTGATCAGCCCTAGCCTAGGTCAAGTCCCCTTGTTATATATCCTCCAAGCAAGCACCCAGTACTTATCCTGTCTGGTGCTCAACAATTGGACCATTATTTGTTTGAAGTGTGCCTTTCCTTGTTGACTACCTGCTGTGTGAGGGGAGACACCTTTCTGCCTTGTTCACTAAATTGTTGAAGTAGCCGGGTTCAAATTGTTGAACCTGCCTTGTTAAAAATTGTTGAAGTGTAGTTCAACAATGCACTAAGTGGTACGCAGTTCGTGCTCAGTAAAAACATCTTGAATGAATGATCTCCTTTACTCAGCCAGGAGTGTGTGACCAAGGCTGTCATTCATGCTGCTAAGAGACCTTTTGCAGGTGAGACTTAAAGTAGATCACATACATACTTAGAGGATTACGGCTTTAGATCAGCTCATAGTTCCCACAGTTTTACTGTTTCATCTTCATGTATCATAGCAGTTCAGCATGCCCATCATCACCATTATAACCCTGTGTGGCGGACACTACAAGTCCCATCTTATAATTGGAAAGAAGTTGAATAACTTGCCCAGGTCTCTCTACCCTACTCTCTGGGCCCCTTTACAAACGATTACAAATAAGGAAAATCCCTTTCAACAGGATACATTCCCAGCGTACCTCTTTGTGCTGAGCTTTTATTTTTGGCTCGACAGCAGGCTGGTGGCCGCTTGCAGGGGATTTTCTGGGGGTCTCCAGTTACAGCAGCCAGGACCCAGTGTGCGACTTCCGGCCTTCCTAAACTGTCAGAGGGTGCAGGCATCATCGGGCATTATCCATATAAGGATGCCACAAATACTATACCTTTCAAAGCCACTAAATTCACTGTGCCGTGCATATCCTGGGGAGAGGCAGCTGTGTGTGTGGGAGGGCGAGGGGACGGGGAGGGTGTAAGTAGAGTCCTCCAGATGAACCCCAATCTTAATCTGGGCTGGGCAAGAGGACCATCCCTTCACCGCTCCCATCCTAAATCCTAGGTTCCAACATTTACAGGCCCCTGGGTTGGACACCGACTTAGAGCATCCTGGATTCAGGCCTGGATGGCTTGAATTGAGCCTCAGAAGCGCCGCGTCTGGAGTGGGCTCTCGACAACTCGGGGCAAGTGGGGGCGGCAGAGCCCTCTCCTCGGTCGGCACAGCAGTCCCTGCCTGCGACGCGCCCAGTCTTAGCCTCATGGCCTCCGGCGTCTGCTGAGTGTCCGGCGGGAGAGGCGCAGGGAGCGCGCTACCGGGAGGCGCGGGCAGCGGGGACTGGTCTCCTCTCGGGCCAGGGCCTCCGGGACAGGCGTCTCCAGCGCGCATTCTTGGCGCAGGTGGAACAACTTTCTGCTGCGGCAGGGCTTCCCCGATCACGGGAGAGGCTAATCTCGGATCTAGACCTCCCAGCCGCAGAGCGGGCTAAAACCGCTACTCCACCTCTTCCCATTTCTCTCCTCCCCACCTCAAGACAAAAAGTCCCAGGCCGGGCAGGACCTGATCACCTCTGCCTCCTCCCACTGCGCTAATCCTGCGAGCGAGAGGCCCCGCGCCGAGGCGGAGGCTGGCAAAGGGGAGTGGAAAGGGAGGATGGATGGGGCCGGGGGGTGGGGTGGTGATGAGGGGGATGAAGGAGGGGGTGTCATTTTCTTTTTCTTTCTTTTTTTAAAAAAAGTATTTCTCTCGCGAGAAACCGCTGCGCGGACGATACTTGAAGAGGTGGGGAAAGGAGGGGGCCGCGGGAGCCGCGGCAGAGACAGTGGGTGCCACAAGCGGACAGGCGGCCACAGCTGGGACAGCTGCGAGCGGAGCGGAGCAGTGGCTGTAGCGGCCACGACTGGGAGCAGCCGCCGCCGCCTCCTCAGGAGTCGGAGCCGCCGCTTCTCCAGTGGGTGCAGCCTGGGTCTCGACGGGGGTCGGGCGGCCACCGGGGCTGGAGCTGCGGCCACGGAGGCTTTTGCGTTTGCGCCGCGCCGCGCCGAGGGCAGGGACAGGGACTGGGGTGAGGGGCTGTCCCGGAACGTCCACAGCTGGCGCTGGCCCTCCCCTGCCTGACAGCTTCCTGGCCCGGGGCTCTTGGTGCCGCGCTCCGCGTCAGATGTTCGGGGGGCGGTGGCAGCGCCCGGAGTCGGCGGGGACTGCGCGGCGGGCTTCCAGCCTGGCGGAGAGGGCAGGCTGAGGAGTGGGGCGTTTAGAGCGCGCATCGCGCGCAATTCGTGCCACTAAAAAAATAAACCCAGAGAGCTCGCCCGGGACTTAGGACCTTTGGGGACATGGGTACTTTGCGCTGCGCTCTTCTGGCGGGGCCCGGGAGGCCGAGGGATTGGCCGGGGCTGCTGCCGCCGGGGGCCTGGGCTTTCCAGCCAGCTGTGGACCAAACCGTCTTCCCTTACCCAAATT
>NW_012121598.1:3772126-3777966 GCF_000951035.1 Colobus angolensis palliatus | reverse complement strand
GGGGCACCTTAGAGGTGCTAGGGTTGTTTAGTCCCCACCCCGTTCGTGGTTAAACTACCTTGCCCCTACTCCCAAAGATTTCTGCCCCAAAGGAGAAGACATGATTGAAAGGAATCTTAGGCCATTGTTGAGGCAGATTTTGGGAGGCGAGAAGGGTTCCTTGAGGAAGAAGGGGAGGAGTTGCGAGTGGGATAAGAGGAGAAGCCCATTCCTTTCCCTGCAATACCAATTCTGGTTGTGTCTAGAGGAAAGTACTTTCCTTGGGGTCATCTTGGTAGGTGCTGTATTTGAAAGGGGGCAAGGAAAGGAGGGGATTCCCATGAGAGTCAGAGGATAAATCACAGAGTAGTCGACTCTTCCGTAAATTATGTTTATTACGATTACGAATTGGGTTTTCTGGGCAGTGCTTCCTTTAGATGTCTACACTGGAAGCAGAACAGGGCAAGTGGTTCTGAGAACTGGTTTTTTTGGGTTGTGTGGGGCTCTCCGTTTCACTGCAGCAGTAAGGCTGCTGTGGCCGGCCTTAAGGGGGTATTTTAAACTAGTGGTGTTTGTATTATGTACATTCAGTTGACCATTTCACTGGCTTCCCACGCCGCTATTATAGATGTTTTGGCCGGAAAGATTTAAATTAGGCGGGTTGACTAAGGGTTGTCAGTTTCCTGTATTGAAGGACAGTGGGAATACATTTCCTTTAAGAGAAATTTGTTTGCAATTGTTTAAGTTAAAGCCTCCATGGAAACAGCAGGATGGACTGTCAATGACCCCTTTTATCTTCTTGGAGGAGCCTGTTAAGTAAACTCTGACAGTATATATAGGGAGATTTTGTATTAAATTCTTACCATCCTGACTGATGCTCTTTTCCTGAGTGGTTCTGTAGCTTTATTATGTGGCTCTGGGTCACCAAGTGATGGTGTCCACTTGGATATGTGGCTGATCATTTCACTTACTCTTTTTTTGTTGTGGGGTGTTATAGTCATGTATATGTAGTAAAATTTGTGTTTGTGTGGCCCAGATATGAGAAGAGAAAGTGCAGTAAACTCACCAGACCAGTTTTTGACTCCTAGTCTGGAGAAGGGAAAGATGATTGTAAGAGCCAAGCACTTAGGCTGTGATAAAATAGCACAGAACATAGTTACGATTAATTCGGTTCCATCTTGGCCTTTCTGGAAAATAAACCCAGAAATCCGATAATGTTGGAAGGAAGTTTGCTTATCATGGTAAGCCTGACCCTGATCAGACAGCAGACGTTTATTGTCCTGTGTGCAAGGCACATGGCAAGTTCAATAAGTAGACTGAGGCTCTGATTTTCATATGTTCTCAAGAGGACCTCATTTAGTCCAGTATTTTTCCTTCAAAAATACATTTCTCCTACATAATATTATCTTAATATCTATTCTGATAGAATTGCTCCTGTATATAAAGGAAGTGGGGATTTAATTCTGTGGCTGAAGATCTTCAGGGAGGTGTGGGGCCTGGTCAGACATTTGTCTCATTTCTCTGGGCTGTCACCAACTAGTGTGTTCCCTTGGGAGGCACAGACTGAATGTGAAAAAAGAAACTAAGCTTTACTTTGTTGCTTAACAGGATGCTACACTTTTACTCACACTAGTGCTTTCTCTGTCTGGTTTTACATTGGTTTGTGATTATAGAGAGATACCACTCTGTGCTCCTCACAGTATTTGATCATTAACACAGACCTTATCCTATTGCAAACTATTTATAAAGCCTTCCTAAAAACAGGGTATTAATAGAATTGTAATTATGTGTGTTCCTAATTCTCATGTTAACTATAAGATTTTATAATAAGTTATACACACACACACACACACACACACACGGTGGGGGTGAAAGTAATAATTTAAAAATATATACAATTAAAAGTATTTCCCTGCCATCTTTCAGAGACCATTTACTTGGGTATTTTTCTATAAATCTCATAGGCATATGTATACGTGTACAGATAAACACATAAATATATATGTATACATGTGTGTGTGTATCCTTTTTAAGACATGGAATATACTGTACATGCAATATTCTGAACTTTACTTTTTATGTATCTTTAATTCATCCATCTGTTAACTCATATGGATCTACCTCATGCATTTTCTTTCTTTTTTTTTTGAGACACAGTCTTGCTCTGTTGCCCAGGCTGGAGTGTAATGGTACATCTTGGCTTACTGCCTCCACCTTCCGGGCTCAAGCAATTCTCCTGCCTCAGCCTCCAGAGTAGCTGGGATTACAGGCGCATGCCACCAAGCCCGGCTAATTTTTTGCATTTTTAGTAGAGATGGGGTTTTGCCATGTTGGCCAGGATGGTCTCAAACTCTTGGCCTCAAGTGATCCGCCCGCCTCTGCCTCTCAAAGTGCTGGGATTACAGGTGTGAGCCACCACACCCGACCCCGTTTTCTTGTTGTATAGAACCTCATTATGTGGCTGAAACAGTTCTCTAGTGATGGCTCTTTAGATTACATTGAACCTTTTGCTATTACCAACTTTCTTCTGCATACCTGTGTTTACATACACATGTTTATATGTGGTATAAATTAGTAAAAATAGAATTGCTGGATCAAAGGCTTTCCCGTAGGTCTTAAGGAAACCCCATTTCTCATGTAAAATTTGAATAACATTTTAAATTTATTCCCTCTGCTTATTGCCATTACAGTCTCATATGAATAAATCCTTTAATGGTGCCCTGCTGTATAAATCATCAGAAAAAGCAGTTATGTACTACATTTTTCCAGTTATTGCTTAAAATTTCTGTTTTTGTCTGTTAAACTATTACCAGCTTCAAAACTCACCTCTTTGACTACAGTGAAACCTGTTTACCATTCTGATTGGAAATGCACAGTTTATGAAGTGAAAGTGATTTGTAACCCCTGAGTCTGCCTGATGCCCAGTTGGTGGCAGCAACTTTCAGCACCTCACTAATCTTTCCTCTAGTTAAAAGGTGCTTTAAACTCATCAGTATCTGCTGTGCACTGGTTCCTTCTCTCCAGCAAATACTGCCTTCTTGGTTTTCTCTGATGTGGCAGGTGACTACAAAATCCGCCTTGCTATTCTTCCTTTTAAAATACATATATATGTTCCTTTCTTGCCAGCTCCCCTTCTTCCTGGATTAGAAACTGGCCTCATTTTCTGCTCACTGGATGTGTAGTCCCAGCTTATCTTCCTCTCTTCCCACCCTGTTGCAGGTGTTCCTTTTTTTTTTTTTTCCTTCTCTCCCCACTGGGCAGCAAACGTTGTTCCACAGTGGAAATTTAGGCATCCTCGAGTTTCTTCCCAGCTTCTGCTGTGTTTTCTTAGAGTAAATTGCCAATTTCTGTTTTTACAGGAAATCCTTTTTTAAAAAGGAATCAGTGTGGTCCCCATCCACTCTGCAAAAATTGCATTTTTTTCTATTTTCAAATGAGAATTGTTCAAGTTTCAAAACTGTATGAAATAATACATGTATAGTAGTTTTCTTTTGCTTGGGCACTGCTTGATATGTGAAATGGGTTTATGAAAAATAATAAAATCCTAATGTTATATGTTTGAATTTCAATTCATAGGAATTTTTCTCAGCTAAATTCTAAACTGTGATTAGGCAAAAAGTGTGGGAGACATTCCAAAAAAAAAAAAACGCAACTGTACTTGAATAGCAGTAGTTATGCACCATTTATTTATGACTGCCTTATCACTTTAGCTCCCAAGTAAGGAAATATTACTGTTTCCTGTCAAAGGGAAAGGTTCTTCACAGTGAGATCTCCTCCCCAAACCTTGGAGAAGATGGATCGAGACTTCTGCCCTTGTCGTGTGGTTTATAGGTACATGAGACCAGTTGTATTTGACACAATTTGTCAACTTGTGCGTGATTCCTTTTGGTCTTTATTTGTTTATTTTTTTCCAGAGGTCTTCTTGCCAGAAAAATACCCATGGAACAGTTCATACCCAGGGTAGGTTATGTGATGGCAAACTCCAAGGGATTAATTATGTAGAAGTCTGTTATTAAAATAAAGAACTGTAATAGGGAATACAGAAAAAGTTCTGTAGACTTCATAAAGTCCATTTTACTTTGTAAAGGGGACCTTAAGACTTCACCTGAAGTCAGATGGACTAATAATTAAGTATGGGAAAAGATTCTTGCAGGGGTATAGTTTCTATTTATTGAAAAGATTAAACTAAAATATTGGGACACAATTTTTTTTAAAAAAAGGATTTAGTATTCTTAAATAGAAGATTTCAGCAATTCCACACATGAAACAAGAAGGTAGAGACAAAATATTTATTTATGGGACTCATTTTGTAACACTGAAGACATAGAGGTTGTTTATAAAAATGTGTAAGTTGGTAATACAAATTAATTAAAACATACATCAGCCTACGGTGAAATGAGATGAGAGCTGATGGAAATGGAGTACAGACTTCCCTTCAACTTTATTTGGCATTTTAAAGAATATTAAAATGTTCCTTTATTGTCTTGTGTAGCACACACTTTAAAAATTATAGTATTATACTGATGACTCTAATCAAGCAAAATACTAAAAAATAATTACAGTATTCATGTACTAGTTTGTTGGTTTTCTTCCAATAAGCCAAACAATCAGCCTAACCACTTTGCGAGTTTTAGCTTTATTTTCAATGTGAAAATAAGATTTTAAAAATGTTTTCTTGAAAGAGAAATACATTCTTTTAACAATTTCTTTGTTTTTAAACACGAACCCAGCAAATGGGCCTGCTTAAGCAACTTAGAATTTTTTCCCATGAGATTCTTTGAAGAAACCGACATCAATAATATATCAGGCCTGAGTTCTGTGGCCTAACTCAGGCGCATGACAGTTTAGTGTCTCGTGATGTTCAAGTCGATTTTCTCGTTAGATTGTTAAATCATCAAAGTCAAGAATCCTATTATAAGCATTTTACCACTAACTTATCATTAAGTGGGGTTTCAAAAAGTTCATTAATTCAAGAAGGCTTGATTGAATGCCATCTAGAGTTTAGTTCTGTGGAAGGCCAGAGACATATACCCCATGATCCTGGGAGTACTTCAGGAACCATGAGTGCACAGAAGGGTAGCATCCTTGGAAAGAGAGTCTGGTATTAAGTCTAAGCAAATACGTAATAACAATTGCAGCCATGGTAGGTAACATTTAGATAACTTCTATATGCTAAGCACTGTTCTTACTGTTTTGCATATGATAATTCGTTGAATCCTCACAGCCACTCTACAAGCTGGGTGCTTTCATAAGCTTCCCTTCACAGATATGAGAGCCAAGGTATGCAGAGATTAAGTTCTAAAGACAAAACTGAATGTTAACTTTTCTTTCTCCATTAATTTTAGTTATGGTTTTGGTTTTTCATTCCACCAGACAAAAATGCAGGCCCAAGACATTGGTAAAATTCCACTTAAAATTCCTAATATTCTTTCATGCTAGTTCACAAATCCTAAGTATGGTTAATCACATAGTATTATTTAGTCCAACAAGAAACTTTCTGCAAAGGCATTAATAAAACAGAAAGAATCATAGGATGTTAGAGCCAGTGGGACTTTGTACAGTGTGTGTATTATATTTTAATATTAGACCTTGACTTGTATGAGGGTGGTAGGTAACCATTGCAGGCAGCCTGCTGGGCGTTGTCTGGGCTTCTGAGCTGGAGGCATTGCTCTTGATGTTGTTCAGAACCCTCTTGCTGTCATGTCCCCCGAGAGAAATTTCTCTCTGAATAGGGTTGCAAGAAGTATTTCTCTTTCCAGTGGAAATTGGTATGTGTCTTAAATCGTGACCAGTCATATGAGTTATTTGTTTCTTTTTCATTTTTTACCTTGGTTGCCTGTAAGCTCAGCCCAATTTTTTAC
>NW_012121598.1:3733801-3771096 GCF_000951035.1 Colobus angolensis palliatus | reverse complement strand
AGTAGAGTAGTTGCGACAGAGACCATATGGCCCACAAAACTGAAACATTTGCTCTTTGGTCCTTTACAGAAAAAGTTTAACAACCTCTGATCTACATGATAAAAAGTGACTCTCTACTAGGAGTGAGAACTCATTGAAGGCAGAGATCTTGCTTGTTTTATTTATCTCTAGGAACATCTAGGAACTGGGTATGTGGCATGTGTTCAATAGAATAGTTTTTGATGGTTGAACTCTGAGCAATTTTGATGAACTGATTGACTGGGTATGGTTAATTATATAAACTAGAGCTTGGAGTAAGTATAGCTGAGAAATAAAGGAAAGATGAGTGAAAAATACATCAAAGGAAAGGGATATGAAGTGTCTGCGGTCTTAGGACATTGATTGCAGTTGGGCAGGGTTGGCACGGCGTGGTTCCATGTGACATGGTTTGTAGTGTAGTCTATGAAAGGAGTGCCCCCTGGAGCTGTGCAGTTCGCAACCTCGAGCAATCTTGTGAGCTCGTACATAGGTAGCAACGTTGTTAGGGAAAGGTGAGGGACTAGTGGAAACATAAACATCACTGATTGTTGTGAAAGGCAAGGATGGGGAGCTAGTAAAGGATTCTAAGATAGGAACATGATCAGATCTTTGCCACTGGGTAGAGGTGTGAAAAATAGATGACTTAGAGAGGAGAGAAACTAAAGACAGGGAGATTTGGATTTGGGAGGCTAATATAGGAGTCACAGTGAGAGTCCATGATGGTCTGAGCAAATTCAGTGAAAGGGGTGAAGAAAGAAGAGGCTCAGGTGGTTCCAGAATTAATGCAGACAGTACTTGACTAGTTGGTTGGGAAAGACAAAGGGGAGGAGGACCTAGAATGCTCCCACCTCCATATATATTCAAACTTACCATATACGAAATCATTGTAGCACCATAAAGAGAGAATAAAGGGAAATGAGATCAGGCCTAGGCCCTCTACTACCATGAAACAAAGTATTTTCATTTGTGAGTGTTTGGGTTATTTTATTGCTACGTAACAAATTGCCCCAGACTTAGTGGCTTAAAACAACAATTTTATTATTTCTCATGATTCTGTGGCTCAGGAATTTAGACAGGACACAGTGGGGAATCTTGTCTCTGCGCCCCACAATGTCAGTTGGGCTGGAACAGGCAGTATGACTTCTTCACATATGCATCTGGTTCTGTGACCAGACCCTGGCGCCTGCAGCCCTGTTTACTTGGGTGTGGTTTATCTAAATGGACCCACTGAGGAGGGGAATAAAGAAAGCAAAGAGCCACTTGTCTGGCTGTGCTGGGGGCCTTCCAAGTTTTAAAGCTGTCTCTCTCATGCAGTCACTTGCCTGAACCTGCCCCCGGGATGGAGCCATTGAATGTGTTTTTTTCAAATGGGGAGACTGAGCCCCAGATGCAGCGACTAGGCCTTGCTCAGAGTGAGTGTCTGTTGGGGCTGGATCTTGAACCACAGCCTCCTGACCCTGGTCACATGTGTTAATCCCACATATTGACTGACGGCAGGCTAACTCAAAGGGCTGGGGGCTGGCTGGCTGGGGTCACATGGGCTCATATGTCCTTGACATTGGCTGGATTCCTTGATTCCCCTTTATGTAGTCTCAGCTTGTCCCCTTTCTATACATGGCCTCTCTACATGGTCTTTCCAGCATAGCCAGACTTTTTCCATGGCAGCTCAGGATCTCTCAAGAGCACAAAAGTGGGAACTACCAGACTTTCTTCAAACTTAGCCTAGAATTGCATGACTTGGAATTCTATCCAAGTTATAGGCCTCACCCAGATTCAAGGGCATGCACTGACTATTAAGACCTACCTTTGGATGTGAGGAGCAGCACATGTCTGCTGGGAAGGGAGGAAGTGGAGCCATATTTGGAGACCAGCTACCACTGTAGGGCAATAGATCTTTGAGAAGGCTAATCAGATACTTTAAGTATTAATTCTAACTTGATCAAGTTCGATCGGCTTAGTTCTCTACTGAGGATGCCTCCTTGTATTTTGCTGCTGTAACTTCAGAATGAAAAAGCTCCATAAGTATTGTGTTTGCATATTCTGTTAGATTAATGTTAGGGCATTGTTCTTAGTTTGTCCACAGTTCTGCATTTAAAGAACTCACAACTGTCAGGAATAAGATTAAAGTTCCTAATGAACCAGTATGTTTTGTTTTATTCAAATATGAGAATTTCAAAACATCTAACCTTTTTCCATTAGCTTTTAAGAAAATCAACTTTTAAGATTACACATAAAATAAATTTAATGTGCAATCACTCTAATTTATTAACTTTGGTTTGTTTTAACTTTCTTCTGTATGAAATTTTATTTTCAGTTTCTATTTATAGCCTCAAATGTATGTATCTGTTGGTGTAATCCACCTCAATTTTTTTAAATGAGGGGTTATAACTCATAAACAAAAATAGGTCACAATTGCTAATAGAATTGGTGTTGTAATGAGCTGAACTGTATTATTTTGTTATAAATGGAGTAGCCACATTGTCAACAGAATAAAATTGGATTAGGAATATAGTCAAGTTTGGATTGTGGGTGTCTTATCCTATATCAAATCCTAGTTTTAAATTTCTTGTGACTACTGCTTTTTCAGCTTAAGTGACTTTTTTTGGTTGCAGTTATCACTGACTCTATTTATTCAGCTCCCCCAGAGCGGAAGAGAGAAAGCAAAAATCCCTATCTCCACCATTCCCAGCCGGAGATGTATTCCAGACAGCAAGCAGGCTCAGAGTGGGAGAACTGCTCCTTTAAACAAGTGGTTTGGTTCAACATTTTGAAGGGTTATGAATTCCTAGACCATCAGTCATACTTACATTCAAATATAAGTATCCAAACACATCTAATTCCAAATATAGTACAACCATTTTATGATGTTGGTGTGGGGAGACGGGATTTATGTCTGCCCTACAGACACATTGTCTGCTGTCAAGTTTCATGGCTTCGAATTGAAGTATGGTAATATCTTTATTAATAAAGGCAATGTATTCCAGAGGCAGGGTTTCATTTTGTGTGTTTTTTGTTGTTTGTGTCTTCTTCCTTTTCAGTTTCTGTTTCTCCTTCTTTGTCGCCATCTTTTCCTTTTCTTCTTTTTCTTCATCGTCATTGCCTCATCTTTTTTGTAAGTAATTTCATAAGCTGTGCTGCAAATAAAATAGGGTGAATAGGAATATCAAATGAGAGTTAAAACCTTAAGAAAAGTAAACAAGGTCTATGTAAAATACAAAATTTTTACCTGGGAATTTTGGGGTGTTCAAAAAGAAAAACAGGGTTAAGGTTTTTGTTAGGGGAGGGAAGGAGAAAGCCTGAGGGAGGCAGGAGGAGAGAGCTGGGAGAAGGTCTGGAGTGAAGAGTCTTGCCACCCAGTGGACCTTGGCTGGACAGAGCAGACGCTGAGTTTTGAAAGATACTGTTGACAACCCCTTCACTCCCGGCAGCATTGGGACCAGGCGACCTGTGCTTAATCAGCCTCTTTAGGGGACAGAGAGCTTATGGAGAAGAGTCAGGGCACAAAAGAAAGACACTTGGATGCCAGAAAAGATTCCTATGAAAACATGTAGAGGAATGCAGTGGAAACGCAGATTAATCCATTGTCTGGTATGCACCTCTGTATATGGGACTATGTAAAGTTTGATGCATTCCTTTTCCTGTAAATAACGGCTTATTGTGTATCGTTTCCCCTGTTCACTCAGTGCTCATTTGTAAGATTGTGTAATCAGACCCTAATAGGTTCGTGCCTTTGATGAATAACTTTTAAAAGACCTTCTTATTTTTAAATGTTTTTGTTTTTGCCATTGAAATTATGGCTCATATCTTCTTCCATAGCCAGACCATCCATCTTTATAAAAATTCAAATTACAAATTAGTTATAGTAGGATTTTAGAAATATATAAATGCTGAAACCGAGGCCCAGAGAAGGTCCAGGAACAAGTGCTCAAGGTGCTTATTTTCCTCTCTGATTCGTAGGTGTGGAACCTGAGTCACGTGGTGGCGAGAGCTGGCCTAAGATGCGTGTGGTTGGGTAATAGATTGGGCCTCTTTGTGTTCCCACCCTCAAGAGGTTGACTGGTATCTGCAGTTTCTCCGCCATGTGTGAAATAACCAAACCTTATCAATTCTGTGGGCATGGATGTTTTTCTTTCTCTCGTTTATTTGACCTTAGGCAGTGTGATTAGTCTCTCAGTGGTCAACCCTGAAGCGGTGATGCTGTAGCAGAGTTTTAGATTCTCAGTACTACCCTGCTGTCAGTGGGAACCTCCACATTAGAAGGGATTGGGTGGGGTGGGACGTTTTGAGAGAGGTAGTTGTCAATGACGGTATCAGTCAGGTGGCTGGAAAAAGAGAAATAGTCTTCTCTGGGAGTCTGAGGCATGACTCCTCCCCAAAACCCTCCACCACACACATACTCACACTTCTAATTGGCAGTCAAAGTCAAATGACCTGAGATCAACTAAGGCAGTTCTGGGTCTGTGATTAAGCTTGGTCTCTTGTTGTATAACTTGCTGGCACAGTTATCCAAACCATACATTAAGAGTTCATGTAATAAACATGCTAAAGAAGAAAAAACTTCTCAAATTCTTGTGTTTTCTTCCATATCATCTCCCCTAATAATAACTGTAAAACATCTGCCTACTCCTAGCGACAACTATGTTTTGAGCATTAGCTGTGTTTGAATAGGACCCAATGCTTCATTTTCAGAATGAACACCCTGTCTTGGGCTTGTTGATATTATTATCTTTTTTTCCCAATGATTCTAGGCAGAACTGCCATTTGGAATATCTTTCTCTCCCTTTACTGATGGGGTTAATGTTTGAGGAGATGTGGGCAAGTGCTTTTCAGTGAAGGACTTGATGTGCAGCCTTTAAGTTGACAAATAGTTTTTTAATCTTTCATGGACTGCTGGTGCTTCACACCCCAGAGTTGAGGCCACTGACCTCAAGTTTGCAAATTTTATATCCCATTACCACCCTGTGAGCTCCGTACTCCCCAGGGCCACATAGTCGATGTTTTAGCTGGAATCTGAGAAAGTGCCTGAACATTTCCTGAAGAGTTGGCTAGGAATGTTTGACAGTTTGGTCATAAAAACCCAGAGCTAGTGGCTGGGGTATGTGTTATAATTACCTCACACTATTTCCTATTTGAGCCTGGCGGTGGGTAGTGGGGTAGACTGGTATTGATTGTGGGACCATATTTTAAAGAACCAAGGAGTCATTTTCAATGATCGCTAGTAACCATTGGCCACACTTTCAGGGAGGTTTGGAAGTGTGGAAATAGGCTTTGAGTCAAATTCTGTCTCCACCACCTACTAGGAGGAAACCTCAGACAAGTGATTTGACCTCTCTGGGCCTCAGTTTCTTCACTTGTAAATGCGATTAAATTACTCATCTTTCTGTATTGTCTTAAGATTTAATGGGATGGTTCATTTCAAGTTCTCAGTACTGTGCCTGACATGTTTAGCTATGATGATGCAAATAATTATAATGCTGTTACAGATAAGGAAAATGAGGCAGAGAGTCAAAGAGGCAGTTTATTATGGCTAAAGCAAAAATTTAGATAATCATTCCTATCTGGATACCACAGTCTCCACTTTCTCATCATAGAAATGATTATATTCAGAAACAAGAGGCAAACCTGAACTTTAAAATATTCAAAAGTGTAATTTTAATGGAAACTTACTACATCTGTGGAGATCTGGTTATACTGAAAGGCAGTTTGGAGATAAGTTTTTATTTTTAAATTTTCTCTTTCCCTAAATTGCGTTGTCTTCATTGGGAAACAAACTTACTAAATATTATTCCTTATGAACATGCACCCCCTCAACTCTTCCAAAAAAGTTTGCATTTTTTAACTGGCAGATCTGTCAAATAGGCCTTGCCTCTTTCCTGATTAACACATTTTTTTTTTTTTTTTTAAAAAGAGTTGTTGTGAAAAGAATTTAAATTTTAGTAAATGGAAGGACTGGGTTGAAAACCATTCTCTTTGGCAGCAGTGCAGAGATACCCTGGGAATTAGGATTGTTTCATGGCAAGGTGGTGGGCCATTCTTGAAATGTGCTTTAATTGCCTCTGTTGGAGTAAGGATTTGGTTATAATTGGGTAGCCCAGATATCCACCCACAATTCTTAGCCACACTGCCTTTCAACCTATAATCTCAGAGGTAAAGAGATAAGCCCTCTTTTCCAGATTCTGCATATCAGATCTCACGGAGAACTCCAGCATTGCCCCAGTCACACGCCCTTCATTGTCGCCAAAGAAATAGGGTGCTCCAGCTGGTCAGGACTGAGCCATGTGTTAGTCCTGCCTGAACCATGTGGAATGAATGGGCTTAGGAAAGAAGAGTTTGGTTAGCAGAGAAGGGGAAGGGATGCTGGATGGGTAAACACAACACATCTGCACTCACAGAGAGAAAGCTTCCTTGTCCATAGCGTCAGTATCCCCTCCACCCGCTCTGTTATCACTGTCCTCTCTGGGGGCTTTGAGGGCAGGCCTTGCCTGCGTGACTGGGGACAGGCTGACTCAGATTGGCAGTCCCTGAGAAGAGCCACTTTCTAATTGAGTGTTCCCTTCCTTTGGCTTCATGCCATGCAGCAACATAATGCTCATTTACTACAAAGAGATTCTTATTCATTCTTCTTCTTCTGTGTCCTCTTTCTCTTGAGGAATTGAAAATCTTTTTATTTTTAAATTGTCTTTTCATGATTTCCATTTTGATTTTAATGAGAGTCGACTTTCAGAGTGATCTTAAACTATCGAGCATCCATGAGAGTGGAACAAAACATACATTATCTTAATTTAGGCATAGCTTTCGTAGAGTTCCTATATGCTGCACCCTAGATGCCAGCTCTGGTTAACTGATTGGCAGTAAACTCTAAGAAGTTGCGGTTGCTTCATATTCATTCACAGCCTATAAAAATAAGAGTAGAGTGTTTTAAATAAGGAACGATTTAAACAGATAATAGTTATTTTTCTATTTGCCATTGAAAATGTTCAAATTACTTAATGTCTGTCATCCCCTTGGGGTAAATAACACCATCACCAACAGAAAGTTTATAAAAAAAGTAAGAATATAAAATCAAACAAATAAATACCAGATACTTTCTGTGCTCTGCCAACTTCCTGGGGAAAAAAATAAACCTCAAATAAAATAAACTTTTCCTTTTAAAGTTTTGAAAACCTTTCAGGTATTTTACAAAGATAGGCAAACCACTTTTTCTCTTTTTGCTTCTAAGCAGTTCTAACTTAATCCAGACATTGTTGAACTTTGACAGAAGACAGCAGGGTCTAATTTGACTGCAGACTGGCTCATCTGCTCATTTGCATTTGGGACCTTCCTTGAAAATAGGTTGTTTGACACACATTCTCACACATTGAAAGGTCAGAAGACATACCAGGATTCTTTGCTAACTGATTTCCTCCCTTCATTTCATATTTCCCAGGACCATAAGAATTCTTCCACTTATGCACAGAAAAATACAAATATAACCTTTTTATGAACCTGATACAAACAAACCCCCTCCCCCAAAACACATCTTTTGTTAACTGATGGGTTTATGTTTGTCATTAAAACAAAATGTCTTTATGAAAATGGGTCATGTCAAAAAGGACCTGTGATGCCCAAGGGGATCTATCCCCTGAACCAATATGTTAATTGTTTGCACAGGTGTAGTGAAGTCATTTGTTCTTGGATTCCCCATCTAGTGAACTGCAACCTTATTTAGTAGCTGGATACTTAATAGAAACACTTTGGTTGTTAGTTCTTGCCACTGATTTAACATGGTACACATGTTGGGATTGGACTGTTATTGTCTCTTAATGGAGGTCCCCTCCCTCTCAGGAACGTTGTGAGCTGCGTAACAGATAAAGGTGGTTCTTCAAGTGAATGAAAACAGAAAACAAAAGTGAGGTGTGATGGCATGTAGGAGACTGGATATCAGGACGGACTAGGCCAGGTGCTCCTGCAAGTCTGTTTTTGAAAAAGAATTTTATTTAACACAGATGTGGATAATTTCAAATATATGCAAAACTAGCAAGAAGGATACAATGATGATCCAGCTTCAGCATTTATCAATTAATGGTCAATCTTGTTTTATCTACTTCTTCTCTCCCTCATTGCATTTATTTTGAAGTAAATCCCTGAAAAATCATTTTACTTTTAAATATTTCAATGTGTGTCCTAAAAGGTAAGGGCTATTAAGAAACATAAACACAATAATATTCTGTTTACCGTGAACACTAATTTCTAATATTATCAAATATTCAGCAAATATTTAAAATGTCCTAATTGAGTCATAAATTTTATTTGTTTTTTTGCAGTTTATTCAAATCAGGATCCAAAAAAGTCCATATTTTGCAATTGGTTGATCTGTCTCAAATATTTTTGAATATATAGATTGTCCCCCTGTCAGTTTTTCCTTATAATTTATGTATTGAAAAAATAGGTTCCTGTCCTCTACAGCAGCGCTTCTTAAGATGCCAGTCCACAAACTCCTGTTTCTGGTCCATGATGAGATGAGAAACCAGAGTGTAAATCCAAAATATGTCACTAAGCACACTATTTAGTTCAGCTTATATTTTATTCCTAGGGAGACTTCCTCAACGAAGGAAGCAGTGAGATGGTTTAGATTCTAGCTTAAGCTCCTTATCTCATTATAGACTAGTAATGTCTAGTTTGTAGACCAGCGCTGGCCAGTTCTTGGACCACACATGGCTTTCACTGTTGGAGAGTTTCTTGCAGTCCAGTGATGATTGCATGCCAGTGGGATGGTCTTATCATGTTTCTCAGTCCCCTGTGTTTGTTGTGAATTGCTGGTTAGAGCTAAACGCTTAATTAAACTCAATTAACTTTTTGTCAAGAAGACTTTATAAGTGGTATGTGTCCTTCCATTAGGAGGGACATTACGACCAGTCTCTCTTTTTGTGTTATTAGCAGCCATTGATAATCATTTTCTAGATCTATTTATTAGGGTGGCAGAATGGGGATATTCAAATTCTGTCATTTCCTATTGACGTACTGATGCTGTAAAGTTTTACTCCTAGTTTTGAACTTAGGCTCAATACTTCACAGCCAGTAATGTTTGCAATATGCTGGATCTGATTTTTCTTATACGTGACTTTGTTGTAGAAAAATTATTTAATATCTAAGAGTAAGGATTGGCTATTATGAGCTATGAAATTGTGGAAAATTCACACAGAAGGAGCCTGGCATTTGAAAGGGCAGACAGGGAAGAAAATAATTCTGCAAAGGTTCATTTATCCCATGATCTTTTGTGAGTGTCAAGATGGAAGCACTCGATGTGTTTTTATTTTAAAGTAAGGAATTTCAGGCAAGAACCTTATGAAAAGTTGGTGAGATTTTGAACTATGGGGTGGGGGGAAGAAGATATTTGCAGAGATTTTAACATTCAGAAGTGAATTTTTGTACCTTCATTTCGGCATTGCTTTCTCAGGAATGCTTTTTTTTCTTTCCCCCAAGAAATTGGAACAAGTACAGTCTTAGTGATTCAAATGAAAGATTCTGAAAGTTACTGGCACACCCAGTCCCCTTCGGTGAAAGGAAGGTAGGGACGAGAGCTGCCCCAGGAGCTCCTCCCCAACTGTTTATGGGGAATGGTGCATGTGCATGTACATGTGTGCCAGGCACATCCTCCGTGTGTTTCATGTCAGTGAAACATGTCCATTATTCTCTAAGGCCTCATGTATTCCTACCTGATAGAAAACTTCTGGGTGAAATGACAGGCTTTTGGAACTGGTTTTTAGTCAGTGGGTGCTGCTACAGAGATTTGGAAGCCCTTTAGGTATTCAAGATGGATGTATTTATCTCTGTTTTGACATCATCATCACCACTTCAGAAGTTGTCATGTTGAAGCTTTGTGCTGGCATTTATCACCTGCTCTGCTTAGTTATAGCTTGAAACACAAATACTGTCACGTCTTCTCTGGAGCTGGAAGGGTGCTGAGAGGACAGTGCTGGCATCACTCACACTGAGGGAAATCTTTTGAGCTGGATTTCAGCGAAGAACTGTGCTGGCCATTGGAATGAGGAGAGTCACCACTTTGTGTAATGGACAACATCCCAGCAGCCTCTGAATTAAGTCACAGAGACGTGAAATTGGAGGGTTTTTTTTAGAAGGTCATCTGGATCACCCAGGCCTTCGAGCAGCTCATTGTCTTCCTAAGCTGGGTCAGACAGTTGCCTGCGTGTCCTGATGGTTTTGCTTAGAGCTACTTTTCAAAAGACAAACTACATCCGTGTTGAAGTGTGTGTACTAACACATTCCAATGCTAGCTCTGAGTAGGTTTTGAATTATCCACATGTTGAATCTCTCTTGTGCTCCGTACACACCCACTCCCTCAAACATTGAGCATGTTAGGAGCTGACTAATATTTTTACTGGAGGGTGCAGGACAGAATACTCATTCTCTACTGGGAAATGCAGAAACTATTTAAGAAACAGAAGTGCCAGTCTGTAGGAGTGAATGTTCCTAAAATGTGTTCTGTTTACATTGTTTTCCTTTTCTAATGCACTTCCCAAGCACTGTCTTATTTGTTTTGCAAACCTAGTAAAAAAATCAGAGCACAAAAAATGATGTACAAATTAGTTTATACAAAAAAGAGAATACATTCTCTTTGGAGTATTTATGGAAACAGCGTTTTAATCTCTAATCTAAAAATCTTTAGCACTAACCTTGGAATGTTTTATTAATAAAGTCTTTTGGTTTTGAATTAGGGATTTATGACGTTTCCATTGTGTAGCCTTTGAAAAATTACTTCACTTCTCACATTTTCAGTTTCCTCGTCTGAGAATGAGCGCACCAATACATTTTCTTGATAGGGTTTGGGGGAAGAGTAAATTTTATAAATTAAAGCTCTCTAATAGTTGCTAATTATTTTTATTCCACTTTTAAGTTTAAGATGTTCAGTTCTCATAGATCACTGGGCAGTTTTTATTCCACTGCATGACTTCACGTGGACTAAAGTACTGATCTGGTTAAATTCCCTCAAATTTAGACTATCTTTATTAAAAATTTTCCAAATATCTAAATGTTTAAAAATAAATGTTTACAACTTTGTTTCAATCACAAAATTAAAAAAAAAAAAAAACTGAAGGTTTTGACTGCCAATATTGTGAAGTGTTAATTTCAATGAAATAATCTCAGCAACTACATGCTTTTACCTAACTTCTTCTGACTTTGTAGAAACTTAAAATCTGTCAGTGATTTATTTATTTATTTTTGTTCCCGAGCAACAATATTGTCCCTGTTTTGATGGGAGGGCTAGACAGAGAAATGTTTTAAAGATCCATGGCCTGCTGACTGCTGTGAAGTATGGTTTGAGCTGCAAGATCTCTGAAGCTTCTGTAGCTATAAATGTTTCTAAATGATGCAACTGAAACGTGGAAGAATTTTACTCTCATACCCCATGTATTCCACTTATGGGTAATTGTTGTTGTGTGTTTGATTTTTTCCTTTTAATTTAAAAAAGTAGATGAAATGATACTGATTTCTTACTGGTAATTATACTTTTCTTTCTTTTTTTTTTTTTTTTTTTGAGACAGGGTCTTGCTCTGTCACCCAGGCTGGAGTGCAGTGGCGTGATTGTGGCTCACTCTAGCCTCAACCTCCTGGGCTCAAGTGATCCTCCCACCTCAGTCTTCCAGGTAGCTGGGAAGCTACAAGTGCATGCCAGCATCTTGACTAATTGTAAAATTTTTTTGTAGATATAGGGTCTTGCTATGTTACCCAGGCTGGATCTTTTTTTAAAAGTTTCTTATAAACATATCCACCTTTTTAAATAAATTAAATACTACTCTTACAGAATTCTCATTAACTTATGTTGTCTTGGTGGTAAATGAAACTCTAACCTTTCATTTACCACTTAAGATTCAAGTATTGTGTTAGGTGTTGGGATTGTAAAGATAAATCTGAATTTGCTTTATTTAAGGAACTTGCAAAAAAAAAAATAAATTAAAAAAACCCTGGCAATTTCCAGTTTTAGGAGAGGTGAAATGCTTGAATAATTTTGGTATGAGACTGAAGTCACCAAATAGGATTCAAAACGGATTTGCTTCCTTGCTTCATGTGTAAGCCACTCGTGCTAGAAATCGCTCACTGAAGTCCATCTATGAGCCAGTCCAGGATACTGATTTTATGTTACAGTCATTGATGGAGTGGAATCTTCTGGTCTTTAAAATAAGTCAGGTGCATCGAGGATGAGAACTCTCCAGGTTTTAAGTCTCTGATTCATGGACTTGTGGATGTCCTGTATTGGCCCTAGTGGTCTCATGCAGGGGGTCCAGAAGGGTGTCAAGCCTGGGCTGGGATGGCTCTGACTCTGGCCATCCTCTCAGGACCGTGTGGAGTTGCCCGAGTTTAAGATGTTCAGTTCTCATAGATCACTGGGCAGCTTACTAAGCTGAGGCATGGTAGGTTTGAGTGGCCAAGTTTTCCTCTGGTTGCCTGCTGTGGAATGTGTTTTCCCATAGAAACAACATTTTAAGTTGTGGTCAGGTTCCCAGACCAGCCCACAATAGCCTATTCAGCTGATAATGCAGCTGAGAGACTGCTATTTGACTGATCTGGAGACCAAACCACCACCTATTAACATTGTTGCTATTGGACAGGCCATTCCAAGTTCTAAATACTAATGTAGAAATGAAATTTTGGAGCTCTACCTGTTTGTCAATTGGAGCTGACAGCATTCGGAACTCAAGTATCGAATCACCCTGCACTCTAGGTTCCTGAAAGACCTCATTCTTTCTTTCTCCTAAGTCTGACCCCATTGGCTGGTTTTCCTGTCTCTTCCTGGGGCTGCCAGTACTTTCAGAAGATATTATCTCCTTGGACAGAGCTCTTGTTTGAGAATTTCTGGGAAGTGGCAAGAATCATTGCTTTAGTCCCCAATTCCTTCTGTGGGTGGTAACAGAATTCCATGAGCTCCACCCCCAGCTCCACCTCTGGCCTGCCTCTGTGCAGGCTCAGAATCCCCTCACCACTTGTTTTGTGTTTTCAATCATTTCTATGATTTCCTTCACCCTTTGGAAAAGTACAGTATAGCTTCAACTTGAATACACGGAATGAATATCCCAGTCAAAGAAAAGCTCTTGATAGACCCTGAGCTCCCTGGTGAAGTCCAGAGGTTGCAGAGTTCTGGGAAGCAGTTCTTTACAGGGACAACATGTTCTCATCATGTCATTGGCCATATCCTCTCAGATGCTCCAGAAGCAAATATTTGAGATAAGCTGGATTTTCTGTTTGGAAGCAACGCTTCCTCATCCTTAGAGGGTCAAATAGTTTAAACTTCATGAAGAAATTCACCTCTCTCCATGTATGGGAACAGCTTTTACCCAACCAACCAGACATGTGACGCCAGTAGGCCAGATACAGATGCCCTCCCTCGGAGAAGTGATCCAGTACACACTAGGACAGCCAGTTATTCAAATCATTGCCTTGAGAACTTTGAGGAGTCCATTCTGCTGGTGTAGTTTTCTAAGCAGACAAACAGACTTTGTGTTCTTAGTGCTGCTTCATCCAGAGTTCCAGAAACATGAAGTGAAGAGTGCTGACTTGCTGCACACATGATGTACCTTAAACATCTGTGCTTCTGGTCTTCATGGATCAATTGTCTAGTTTCCTGTAGAGTGCATCCCATGGCTTTTTGAGCTTTAAATTCTTTTTTTTTTAATATACACATGCCACCTATAAAAGATTCCAGTAGGATTTAAATTGACTGTCAGTCTAAAATGATGTCCCAGATCTGAGGAACTGCCTTTGCAGTTTCCTAATTTTGTTTCCCAATTTTCTTAGGCTGTGTGTGTGTGTGTGTGTGTGTGTGTGTGTGTGAGAGAAAGAGAGAGAGAGAGAGAGAGTATGTGTGTGTTGGGGAGGAGGGTGCACGTGGACATGGCCTTGAAAGGTGACAGCATTTTTGGACCTTAAGTTCTTGGGCTATTGCTTTCCATCAACACAAAATCTCCATGAAAAGCTGAGGGTACACTGCGAATAAAACTGTTGATGCAACACCTGTGTGCTGCCTGTGCTGTGAGTTACTCCACTGAACAGTGGGAAAAGCCTTCATCCAAGCAGCACATCCAAAGATACCTTTCAAGGTCACTCTGTGGATTTTGTCATGATTGTCTGTAGGAATTGGCCACATGAGGCTGGCTCCATCTATGACCTTGATCAGTTACAGCAATCTGCCATCATAAAATACATGCCAACTTGTGAGCTGAAAACCTTCGTTTAGTTGCTTGTGGGATTTTTAGTTTTCTCTTTTGCCAAAGAAATAAATAGAATCAAATGTTTATATATGTGTGTTATTTGTCTACATTGATTTTGTATTTTCTCAAATGAAAATATTGATTTATGAGTTATAAACATGGATAACTTCACTGATTAGGATACATTAATGACTGGCATGTCAGTGAAATAAGGAACAAAACCACCATACATTTCTGTTTAACTGCCTATATAGCCTTTCAAAGACGTGTTAAATAGTCTTCCTTTAAGTAGATAAATTTATAAGAAATAATTCTATTGCACAGATTTTAATGTTGGTGGCATTTTCTATCTGGCCTACTTTTGGCGCTGAGGAGATGATATTAATCTTTGTTAATTGTACTTCGTACTTACTAGTGCCTAAAGTCAATATTGTGTGCTTCTAAATAGACTACAGGATGGTCTAGGTATAATAGACATTGTTTCTGTGCTTGAAGAACAATGTATTACTCTGGGAGTAAAGGGGGTGGGTTGGACTTCAGGGATGAGATCTAGACAGATAATTGTTTTAAATATATAACTACAGTATAACCTGTGTAGGTTTTTGAAGATATGTCTGGAATTGTGTTTGTAATGTGAAAGATGAATGGGATTCATCAGGGAACACTAAGGAAAGAGATGGAACTACATATTGAAATGAAAAGATGGAAGGACTAATATAAAAATGGAGGAAGTGTCTGGTTTTTATGTGTGTCAGAGATAGCAGTGCTTGCATGAGTGAGGGCTGAGACGGTGAAGAGGAGCTGAGTAGGAGGGTGGGAATTGAAGGTACAGGTAAAGGTAAGAGTGGACCGGTAGATTAGGCCTACCTGGTAGATATCTGAAACTAATAATGAGACGCTTAACATTATAGAGGGTGAAGGTCCATCTTTGGGTTGTAAGAGAATAGAAATAAGCATAGTGAATATGAAAAGATACTTAGCCATATTGTCCTAATGGAGTAGAGAGAAACTAGGAAGCCAGGAAAAAAGAACATGATATTAGTCCAACAATGAAATCACCGGGATTTGGACAAGGGATTTGCTAATGGAGTTGGAGAATTTAAGAGGAATTTCATCAGTGGGATGAAATAAAAGTAGTGACTCCCCTTAGCAACCGGGAAACATCAAATCGTAGCCCAGATAGTCCTCTTCTGAGCTTACCACGCATGCTGTGGCCAAAGGCCTTTGTTCTGGCCTCCCTGAGTTCCCCGGGCAGACCTTGATGTTTGTGCTTTCTCTGTTGTGTAGACACTCTTTGTACCTGTGTTCCTAGACTGTGAGATCCTCAAGAGCAAAGACTGTGTCTTAGTCACTTTTTAAATATAGCTGTTTTATTTGTAATTGCATTACAGGATTATCGTTATTTTACCTTAAAATAAACTTTTCCCTTTAGAACGGTTTTAGAGTTAGAGAAAACTTGAGAGAGTTCCCATATACTCTGGACACTTTACTCTGTTGTTAGCATCTCATACTAGCATGGTATATTTTTTGTAATTAATGAACCAATTTTTTTTCTTTTTTTTTTTTTGAGACGGAGTCTCTTGCTCTGTGCCCAGGTTGGAGTGCAGTGGCACAATCTCCGCTCACTGCAAGCTTCACCTCCCGGGTTCATGCCATTCCCCTGCCTCAGCCTCCAGAGAAGCTGGGACTACAGGCACCGGCCAACACGCCCAGCTAATTTTTTTTTTTTTTTGTAGTTTTAGTAGTGATGGAGTTTCACTGTGTTAGCCAGGATGGTCTCGATCTCCTGACCTTGTGATCGGTCTGCCTCAGCCTCCCAAAGTGTTGGGATTACAGGCATGAGCCACCGTGCCCAGCCAGTGAACCAATATTGATATGTAGTTAGTGATTAAAGGCCATTCCTTATTCAAATGTTCTGAGTTTTTACTTAATGTCCTTTTTATGTTCAGAATCCCATCTAGGATATCAGCCTGCATTTAGTAGTCATGTTTTCTTAGACATGACTCAGCTGTCACAGTTGTCAGACTTTCCTTGTTTTTAATGACCTTGACAGTTTTTAGGAGGGCTGGTCAGATATTTTGCAGGATGGCCCTGAGTGGAATTATTTGATGTTTTTGTCATGATTACACTGAAATTATGGGCTTTTGGGAAAAAGACCACAGAGGTAAAGTTCCATTTTTATCACATAATATTAAGGGTTTATAGTAGCAACATGATTTGTCATTGTTGCTGTAACCCTTCATCGCCTGGCTGAGATAGGATTTGTCAGGATTTTCCACGTTTTCCTCCCCTTTATACTGTACTCTTTGGAAGACAGTCAATATGTGTAGCTCACATGTAAGAAGTGGGGAGTTATGCTTCATGTTTTTGAAGGCCGAGCATCTATGAAATTATTTGAAAGTCTAAAGCACAGGAGATTTGTCTCTTCTCTCCCATTTATTTATTTCTTCAATCATTTATTTATCAGTATGGACTTATGGATATTTATTTTTTACTTAGTGTTGTAATCCAATGCTACTTTTGTTATTTTGTTGCTCCCAAAGGGTTCTAGCTTTGGCCATTTGGACTTCTTTCATTTGGCTCCTGTGTCCCTTGCCACGCTCCCTTCAGTGTGGATGTTTGTTTAGCACTTCCTTATACTTTCTGTCAAGATGCTGGAGATTCCGCTTGTCTATTTCCTGCCAAGCCCTAGAATCATCTCCCAGGCGCCCTGATTCCTTTTATTGAATAATAGTATTAGCAACCAAGATCTAGGCATTAGGCATACTCATCTTGGTCAGTTTTATTTCTTAGCTAACACAGTGCCTAGCACATAATAGACTCTCATTAAATATTGCTGAATAGTCAGCAATAATGGAATATTGAGTAACTGATGGTACAAATGACTCATGAAATATTATGTAGCTATCAAAAATGATCATTAGATTTATACAATAACGTAAGTGAAAAAGTAACAGAAAATGAAGATTGTAATAACACTCATGCAAAACAAGCAGAGACTTGTGCAAAAAATGCTAACAAGAGGAACTAGATTTGAATTTTGGCTCCCCCGTTTATTAACAGTGTGAATTTAGACGGATTAATCTCTATGGCTCAACTTCCTCACATTAATTATAATGCAACACTGATGATAAAAATAATGACTTATTTCATAGGAGTACTGTGGGGAGGTAAATGAGTGCTGTGGCTGAAATAGGACAAGCACTCAATAGATAGGACTGATGTAGTGATTACTGTGAGGCTGATGGAACGATGACGTTCTGTCTTTGTTTCGCAAATCCTCAATGATGTGTAACATTACATGCGTTGTGATCTCTTCATCTCTCTCCCCAATCTTCTGTAAGGAATATCTGGAACTGGATCGTTTCAGCCATGGTAGTCTCACTCTCTCTTCCTAGGAATTCCCGTAGTGCTTCCTATTTGAAATGATTGCTCAGTAATGTTTTTATGTTGCCTGGGGTTCATCACTCCCTTTTATACATTCATGCTCCTCCAGTACCCCGACCGTGGCTCCCAGGAAAGGGGCAGCTTGAGTCCCTCTCATGAGCCCTTCAGCACACAACCAAGTGTATCTCAGTAGGTTAGTTTGATTTGTAAAACATGATTTGGCAATCATATAGGCCGAAGCATGTAGAGTATCCAGAATTCAATAAATGTTAGCTCTTTTTCTGTTTGTTTTCTTTCGTTTTTTTAACTTTTATTTTAGGCTCAGGGGTACATGTGCAGGTTTGTTACACAGGTAAACTCGTGTCATGATTGTTTGAGGTGCAAATTATATCAATTTGTTTCTTAATCATATTTTATTTCCATAGTCACAAAAGAACAAAAAAAAATTAAAAAAAAAAAACCTTTGGGTTGGTAAAAAAAAAAAAAATTGTTGAACAGCTTTGTGTTTGTGGGCAAGGCAAATAGTCCTGATGTACCTGATTGTGGACCTGGCAGTGAACTTACTGGCTACACAGGAAGAGGAGCTATTGATCTTGGATAAATTGAGTTTGAGATGGTAACAAAACATTTAATTCTAAATGCCCTCAAAACAGGAACGAAAGAGAGAAGAAAAGAGACAGAGTGGAAGAAAGGGAGATAGGGAAGGGGAGATGAGGAAGGGAGGGAGAGAAAGAGGGAGAGAGAAACAGATGGACCATGGCTTGGGAGGAAAAGGTAATGGAGTCACCAATCTACTGGTGATGGAGAAGGCAAGAAGGGGATAAAGCTCTTGAAAACCAGTATAAAATCTATTATTCGTTCTGTTCCTTTTCAGATTACTTTGATCTTAAAAAAAAACCCAACTGCTCAAAGTAGGTTAGAGTGATTGGCTGGCTTGCATCCTCAAAGGAGGAGGCCAGAATTGCCCGCATCCCAAGCAATGTCGACCCAGACAATCCAGAAAAGAGTCTCTGGGTCTACAGCAGCAGTCTCCAACCTTTTTGGTACCAGGGACTCGTTTCGTGGAAGATAGCTTTTCCATGGACCAGGGGTGCCAGGGGAATGGTTTCAGGATGATTCAAGCTCATTACATTTATTGTGCACTTTGTTTCTTTTATTATTACATTGTAATATATTATGAAGTAATTATACAACTCACCATAACGTAGAATCAATGGGAGCCTTGAGCTTGTTTTCCTGGAACTAGATTGTCCCAGCTGGGAGTAATAGGAGACAGTGACAGATCATCAGGCATTAGATTCTCATAAGGAGTGGACAACCTAGATCCCTCCCATGTGCAGTTCACAATAAGGTTTGCACTCCTATGAGAATCTAATGCTGTCCCTGATCTGACAGGAGGTGGAGTTCAGGGGTAATGAGAGTGATGGGGAGCAGCTGTAAATACAGAGGAAGCTTCACTTGCTTGCCTGCCACTTACCTCCTGCTGTGTGGCCCAGTTCCTAACAGGACATGGACTGGTCTGTGGCCCAGAGGTTGGGGACCCCAGGCTAGAGAGCCAAGCTGAAACTTAGGGAAGTCACGGAAGCTGTTCTCATTACCAGGGTTTGAAGTTTTGTTACCCAGGTTGCATTGTGACTGGCAGATAGACTGGAACAGTCACGTGAGGTATTCAAATCACTGCTGGGAGACTTGACCTCTGACTTCAGTGAAGAGGGCCAGAATAAAGGCACTAAAATAAAGAGGGGGAGTATTTGCAAGGTTTGTCAGAGTAGCGTAGGCCCCTTCATCAGACGGTACTCATGATGTTTTTTCTTTTTTTATCTTGATAAGAAAATTACCAAAGAGCAAATCAAATCATGATGTGTAGTTCACAATACAGGCAGCTCATTTGTGTATTGTAATTGTTCCATGATCTATCACATTTTTTATAGTGGAAGTTATTTTAACCTTGGAACAGTAGGATGTTAAGATATTAACATGGGACACATTACATGGGCAGGTGGGTGTCCTTTGTTATGTGAGGGCATTTACCTTTTGATGCCCCTCCAGATTTACACTTAAGGGGCTAAATCATGATTTTTTCCCTTAAAGGTTAAAAAAAAAAAAGCAGTTAATGGAGCAGGTCAGCCTCATTAGCCATTACCTAGTACTTAGTGTTCTCCTTGCACAAGAGTTTAATCACTAACATACATGTTGAGAAACTAACATATATGAAATAAGAGCCTCCTGACCTTGTTTTTATTACCTTAACCTTTTCTGAGAAGGAGTTTGCACTTTGCATAGGAAACAGAAAGGCTATCTTGCTGTAAGAGGCCAAATTGCAGAAATGGGCTCTGGCTAAGGAATGTGGACACACTGCAGACATCTTGCACAGAGGCCAAGTCTTGCAATGATGTGGTCAGACGTGGTAGAGGCCAGCTGTTTGCTCCGTTGAGAGAGGCTTTTGCCAGTCTACAGGATCTCTGAGGGCTGTGTTTAACTGAATCCAAATATCAAACCTGCTGAGACTCACTCATGCCCCTGGGTGTTTGGAGTTGGGTTCTTGCAAAGCACAATATTGAAAGTAACTGGTAAAAGAAATTACAGATGAAGACTTAGCTATTTTTAAAAAATGTAACATACAGTGGTGAAGTGGAATATAAATGTATTTTCCCCCTTTCCCCTATAGACTATTAGAATACAGGTAAAAACAATTTATGCTGGCTGGGTGTGGTGCCTCACACCTGTAATCCCAGCACTTTGGGAGGCAGAGGTGGGCAGATCACGAGGTCAGGAATTCGAGACCAGCCTGGCCAGTATGGTGAAACCCCCGTCTCTACTAAAAATACAAAAATTAGCTGGGCATGGTGGCGCGTGCCTGTAAGTCCCAGCTACTTGGGAGGCTGAGGCAGAAGAATCTATTGAACCCAGGAGGTGGAGGTTACAGTGAGCTGACATCGCACCACTGCACTCCAGCCTGGGCGACAGAGCAAGACTCTGTCTCAAAAAAACAAAAAAACAAAAAAGCAAAAAACCCACAAAAACAGTTTATGCTATGCTTTATCCTTGGTCTATTGATGGACATTCTGTGATTTGTGTTACTTATGTCACCATGAATGCTACTGGATGAAATATCATCTTGTCCTCTAAGTACACCTTTGACTTAACATAGGGTTAGGAGAATGTACTCTAGAGTAAGGCTTCTTGAGTTCAGATCTCCATTACACACGTCTAAGCTATGGGACCTTGGCCAGGTTGTTTAAACTTCTTAAGCAATAGTTTTTTTTTTTTTTGGTGTTAAACATTATAACAATAAAAATTACCTTGAAGAGTTGCTATGAGGATGAAATAAAATAATGTATCTTTAGCACTTAGCAAAGAGTTCTTTCCCCTTTGAATTTTAATTTTTAAAAATTTGTTGAATGTTGTTGCTACTTGCACAGAGCTTTAACTCTGACTTTGTGTGTTTGCGTTGGAGTGATGGGGTTTGGTGGGGATAGCTGACGAGGTGAAAAGAGAAAGCAGTATGGATGCTATACTTTCATTGACCCTGAAGAGTAACTGTATTAAAGATTTACCTTCCCTTTACAAGCATTTTGTATTGAAACTTTATAACTCAATATTTTATTATGGAAATAATCCAGTATGTCTGCTTTAGAGTTTATGTGTTTTAGTTCTTTCCAGCTTCAATAAGACATTCATTTATTTCCAGAATCAGAGCTGTTTTTTTTTTCTGTGTGTAAGTAGAACAAATGTCACACAGCTTGTTTGAACGAGTTCTATTAGTTTGCAGTGTCTCAAGACCAAAAGCAGCAGAGGAGAAATTTTATGTTTCTAATACTTTGCATTGAGCCATACCGCATAGCATTTAGAATGATTTAAGAATGGATGACAACACAATTAAAACAATCATTGTCATTTGAAGGTATTGGTTGAAATAACTGAAATTATGTAACATATTACTTGTGAATGATAAAGTTTTAAAATTCATAGAAAGTCAGAAGATGCAAATAAAATAAATCCAATCCAAAATTATAAAGAACCTTAAGAAATACAGTGAAATGAAAATGTGATGCATTAATGAAAGGGAATGGTGAATGAATGAAACAAGAAGTATCCTGTTTCAAAGATAAGATGTTCATATTCAAAAGTAGAGTTATTGCTTTAAGTGAAAGATGATGATGGAAATAGAAGAGCATATATTTTTAAATGAACAGTTGTGGATGAATATTAGATAAGAAAGCAAGAGAACTCTGTCTCTGCTTCCCCAGGTTCTCATCTCTTAAGGTAACTAGGTTGAAACATTTCTGTTTTTTGTTCTTCTCATATCCATCTCCATAACACCATCTACCATGTTTGTACCTCTGTATCTAGATTTAAACAGTACCCATTGGTTTCTTGCTTTGAAAGACGGGGACTTAGTTCACTAAAGTATCTGTACCCTTTTTCTCTCTTCTTCTTCACAACTTTTAAATATAGCTGTAGTATAACTTTTCTTTATTGGTTATTTGAAAACACAGTATAATATATAGAAGACTCTGTCTCTAGGATCAGCTGCTTTATTGACTGCCACACTTTCCCTCCCAAATTGTTTCCTGAGGTATGTCATCTGTCCCATTACTTTTACCCTTGTGAAGGTTTACAACATTTACATTTTCTTTTGTAACTATAGTAAATTGTAAAATCTTCCATGTTTTGGCTGTAGATTGATTCTAAACATTAAAGAATGTTTGTATTATCATGCTTTTTCAAATACCTTGGAAAATCCTTAGAATGTTTTGCTTTGTAGGACTGAAATGAAATAGTTATTCTGGACCCTTTGTTTCTGAGCTTCTTCATCTTGTATATGTGTTACGACATACACATTTTTGCCAGACACTATGTCTGTGACATACTATGTCAGACAATGTATGATTGTAGTTTAAAAAAAAAAAATTATGTCAACCACAGGACACCCTGCAAAGGCTCAGGGGTGCTCTGACGCTATTCCAGGATTTGGTAGGGATTGGACTATCTCAACAGAGCTGTTCTAATGGGCTGTTGCTGGAGAAGGTTTGAGGTGGTTGACTTTGACCTGGATTGTCATTTCAAATTGGGAGAACTTTTATAATAAAAGTTTGGAAGGCTGAGTGTTCCCCTCTACCCCAGCTGTCTACCCTGACTTCCTCTCTCATTTTCCTTTCTGAGAATTTGAATTTCCCCAGGAACTTCTGGACACTGAAGTTTCAGGCATTAGTTTATCATGGAGGGACAAAGGGTTGAGAGCCTTTGACTTAAAATTCTCCATAACATCTTTCTTCCTTTATTCCTTATGGTTCCATTGGTTGAGTAACCTAGGTCAGAAGATGATTCCATCAGGATGATAATGCTACATTGTATGTTCGTTGTCTTTTTCATATATGAAGCTTTCATGTCCATTATTTGACATATATACACACAAGGGAGACATTTCATTATGCCATTGTACCCAGAAATATACTGAGCTCACACAGGCTCTAGCATCATGCACATATTTCACCTCTATCCAATCATTTCCTCTGTATCCTCAGAGAAGGCCTGGGCTGCTGGGTATGGAGTTAGGGCCCTTTACTTGGCTCCTCCAGCTTTCTTCCTAATTCCCTTTCTGACCTCGGCATCTGTCAGTGTGAAGTATGTGTGGTGCCCTCCAGGGTGTTCCAGATTTTCTGGAGAAACAAAAGGGGTAAACGACATAGCAAAGACCTTACTTTGGTTCCCAAACCGGCATGATGTTGAAGTAGTGAGTTCAGGGGAAATGTGGGAGGGCTCCGTACTGTTTCATGTGGTCTCCATATACAAAGAGAATGTGGGAGTGCACCCTAACTGAAAACACAGTTTAGCTATATAGTTGTTTTTAAAGGTTTATGCTTTTGGGGTTACAGTGTTTATACCTATAAGCTTTGGAATTGCTCCTAGTTTGTGTGAAATTGATTGCAAAACATTTGACCTTCCTTATTAGCCCCAATCACCAGCAAGTAGCATCAGTGCTTAGGCCCTCAAGATGTGGCAAAGTAAAACTAATGGTTGCTTCTAGATCTCTGTGTATTATAGTCTCTGTCTTAGTTTCCACTGTAGAAGTCACTGGATCCTTACTCTGTTGCTCCCTGAAATTGTTAAATGTGGATCATCTGGATTCTGAATGGAGTTTCTGTTCCAGGACATGTGATGAACTGTCTGTAAACAAGAAACCCAGAGTGACACTGATTTTATTTTCTTGTAACTGTTGGTATCAAGTGTGTTTCCAAACTTTTTTTTTTTTTTTTTTTTTTTAGATAGAGTCTTACTTTGTTGCCCAGGCTGGAGTGTAGTGGTGTGATCTTAGCTCACTGCAGACTCCGCCTCCCGGATTCAAGCAATTCTCGTGCCTCAGCCCCCTAGGTAGCTGGGAATATAGGCACATGCCAGCACACCAAGCTAATTTTTGTGTTTTTGGTAGAGATGGGGTTTCATCATGTTGGCCAGGCTGGTCTTGAACTCCTGGCCTCAAGTGACCTGCCCGCCTCGGCTTCCAAAGTGCTGGGATTGCAGGCGTGAGCCACCACACCTGGCCTGCTTCCAAACTTTTGCTAAATAAATATTTACATGTTTTGGCCTTTATTTTTTCTCACTCATGTCAGAGTTTGCATTCCTGTAATTTTAGTGAAAGGAAGAATGTGTAAAATTATAGAGGTGAGATGGGCCATGGGAGGGGAAAATACATATATGTGTGTGTGTATATATATGTATATGTATATATGTATATGTGTATATATATATGTGTGTGTGTGTATATATGGCTTCAAAGAGTAGAAATGTAAAGTCTTACATGCGTGAGATTTTATTACAACCTTTCTTAACCATATCGGTAAGAAATTTATTGTGTAAGTTTATTGTCTAATTTAAGACTTGTATGGCTTCATAAATTGTGACAGAATGTACTACATTTTGTAGCTCTGGTTTTTATTTCTCTGATGGGCCAATGCATAGGTGATATTAAGTGATGTCCCTGTGAATATCACTATGTTAGTGTCCTAAGCTACCAACCCAGCATTGAGTCTCATGAGTTTGCTTTATCTGTCTGCCAGGAGTCATCTTGCTTTTATAACTCAGGGATTTTTTTTTTCCTTTTATTTGGCCATCTCTTTCTCCTCTTCTTCTTTTTTTAAATATGGAATTCTTCTGGTTTTGTTTTAGACCCAATGTCTGTGGATCACGTTATAATGCTTACTGTTGCCCTGGATGGAAAACCTTACCTGGCGGAAATCAGTGTATTGTCCGTAAGTAAATAGAACACCTGTCGTTCTGCATGTCCTTCTTTTGTTGTGTTGGTTGCATGGGGAGCCTTCGAATGTGGTCCTTTGTAACTGTACTATTAATCTGTTTATAGTAGAGCCTTCCAGCTTTAAGACTTTTCTACCTTTCCAGTTTGGGAAATACATCAACTTAGTCAAACCCCTCTCAAAGTTTAGTCACAGGGATACTTTGCTTGAGGTTGTGTCATTTACATATGTTGTGCCTGGTTACATAGACTAATTACTTTGATGGGAGTTTGAATGAAAGAGTCTTATTGCTGGTTTTCCTATTGTAATTTCTAACTTTGCTGGCCACCCACGGGCCTGACCAAACCCTGTACATTGAATTTGGGTGATTGAGGGGCCAAGAGCAGACTTGACTCCTAGATAGAAGGGAAAGGGAGGAGATAGAGCACCAGGCAAAGATCAGTGGCAAGACTAAGAAACATTTCAAATGATAACAGAAGTTCCTCTATTGATTTCTGCTGGCAAGGCCAACCTCCAGATTTCCCCAATATCCCACAAATGTTGAGTGACAAATCACATGCCAGACAAGGTGTTATTTAATGGAGACACCAAAGTCAAATTTAGTCATGATGTCTGCCCTTCATGAACTTTTACAGTTGTTGTACCTGTGAAATAATGTTCAGTTTTCAGAAAACTCCATTAGTATAATGGAGAAATTTAGAGCTGAAGGGACATTAAAGAATCACTTAGTTCACCTTCTCACTTGGCTGACAGTGGTCAGTGGAGAATAGACTATATTGGCCAATATTTGCTTCACGACCTGAAAAAGCTTAACTCTTTCTCAATTCTTGATTTTGACCAGAAAGCATCTCCTTTATTTGGCACACTATGGTTTAAGACCAAAATTGGATCACTAAAAGAGAAATGTAATGGTATTTGGATTTTCTCAATGAACTTTATAATACAACCCTTTCCTCACCTTCTGTAGAGTTCTCTGAGAAATGATGTCTCCAGGTATTTAAATAAATGTTTATTGGATCCTTTGACAGTTTGTTTCTTAGCCGTTTCCAGTTTCCATCCTAAACTCTTTGGATGTTTGAATGCACTTTCTATCAAGTGTACTCTTTTTTTTTTTTTTTTTTTTTTTGAGACGGAGTCTCGCTCTGTCGCCCAGGCTGGAGTGCAGTGGCCGGATCTCAGCTCACTGCAAGCTCCGCCTCCCGGGTTTACGCCATTCTCCTGCCTCAGCCTCCCGAGTAGCTGGGACTACAGGCGCCCGCCACGTCGCCCGGCTAGTTTTTTTGTATTTTTTAGTAGAGACGGGGTTTCACAGTGTTAGCCAGGATGGTCTCGATCTCCTGAACTTGTGATCCGCCCGTCTCGGCCTCCCAAAGTGCTGGGATTACAGGCTTGAGCCACCGCGCCCGGCCGGCAAGTGTACTCTTTTAGCTTTGCATATCATGTGTGCACTTGCAAGGCTGTGCAGGAGCTTGAGGAAAAGATCATGCCTGTCATGACAAAAAGTAATGACCAAGTCCTAGTCTGCTGATAAATGTAAATCATATGCCATTTAAACTTACTGTTGTGGCCACTAGCAGAGCATTTGGTACCAGCATGATATTAGTCTCTGGGTGGTGTGCAAATGTTAATATTTCTCTAAAGGATGAATGACTTCCTGACTGTAGAATCAGTACTCTGGCGGTAGATTCCAGTGTTCTTCTCTCAGACTGTTGATGGAATTCAGAACAGGATAAAAATTAAACAATAAACATTTACAATAGGCTGGGAACAGTGGCTCATGCCTGTAATCCCAGCACTCTGGGAGGCCGAGGCAGGCAGATCACGAGGTCAGGAGATCGAGATCATCCTGGCTAACACGGTGAAACCCCATCTCTACTAAAAATACAAAAAATCAGCTGAGCGTGGTGGCACGTGCCTGTAGTCCCAGCTACTCGGGAGGCTGAGGCAGGAGAATGGCGTGAACCCAGGAGGCAGAGCTTGCAATGAACTGAGATCGCGCCACTGCACTCCAGCCTGGGCGACAGAGTGAGACTCCGTCTCAAAAAACAAAACAAAACAAAACAAGAAAACATTTACAATAAAATTGGCTCCCAAAAGTAATAATGTAATTTTTATATCCTTAAATCTTAGAGTTAATATATTTCTTATGATCATACAAATATGTTTAGATGCAGAATTTTAATTTGTTTGTTTGGTTTTCTCGTCATAGCGTGTTCTGGGCTTTTGATGGATTCAGTGCTGTGGACTAAGCAAAGAGAGGTTGAGAACCACCGTTATTGGATAAAGGAGTTGTGGATTTTAAAGCCAGAGTTTATTTAGTTCAATAGACTTGTTTTGAAAATGAGTATAGCTGAGGCTTAAGGTCATATGAGTCATGATAGCAAAGTTCGTGAGGGACCTGAGAACCCAGGTTTCCTCATTTGAGGATCGGTCCCCTATAACAAATTGTGTTCTAAATCCATGTGCTAACAGGCCTCTGGTTTTATTCACAGCCATTTGCCGGCATTCCTGTGGGGATGGATTTTGTTCGAGGCCAAATATGTGCACTTGCCCATCTGGTCAGATAGCTCCTTCCTGTGGCTCCAGATCCAGTAAGTCTAACATGTCATTATATATAATATTATTTTATGTGGTTACACCCCATTTTCTCCTAAATTTGATTTTGGCTTTCCTCTTTCCTGCAATACATTTTTTCACTAGAACATCTGCCTTCTCTGTTCTGCCCAAAATACTTGGAAAGGCTTTCCTTCATCTGGCCTCTCATTTCCCTTCTTTACTCTTTATAGGAAAATTACCTATGGGGCATAGTTACTGTGAATAGGATAAGCTTATGGCCTTTTATGTAGGTATTGCCTTATTCATCTTTGTATCTCCAATGTAAACACCATAAAAGGTGCTCAATGAAATGGCTGTTTAATGAACGTTTTTGGCTCAAGAAATCTAGGCCTTCTTCCTTGTGGTACTGAAATATGAATCTGATTAAAAACTTATTTAAGACTCAAGACCCCTGCTTTACAAGAAGAAAATGTAAGAAGTCATCATGGAAGTTTCTGGGGGTGATTTGTAATGAAGCATAAACATATTTTTCCTTTCAGAATTTTGCCACTTTCTGTGATGCCAGAAGAATATCCACAGTTCATTCTTCAGAGACTTTGCTTGCTTTTCCTATTGTTTTTCTTTTGGGGGTTTGGGCAAGTGAGTCATAATTGGTTGTTTAAAAAGTTGAAGTTCTAGTTTGTGTAAACAGCCCCTCAAAACTTTGACCGTCCCCATGGCAAAAGACGTAGGTCCCTTTTCCATTTCTTTTTTTTTTTTCTGGTGAGAAAATGCACCCCCCTTGTTGTGTGTCCTCTTTTGACAGAGTTTTAAAGAGAAACATTGTGGAATAAGTGCATTCTCTTTTGTTTACTGCAAGTAGAGACTTCAGTGTGTCAAGGCTCATTACCTGTTAAGAGTTCGAACATTTGAGTGTGTCTCTCACAAGCCAATTAACAGGTTAGGGCAAGTTGTCCTGTGTAGCACTCTTGGTGCCCTCTCGCCTCCCTTGGCTTCATGGGTGAACACAGGGGACTCTGCCTGAGAGCTTTGTATACTTTTCTGGCCAGAGAGCATGCCAGGTCTACATGCAGGGCAAGCTGGAAGTGCTGGGGGTTAGTGGACCTAGAAGCGACTTTTAACCAACAACAGATGGAGAGTGGTTGGATAAGTGCCTCAGCTTCCTTGCCTCTCAGTTTGGATAACCATGAGGTTCACTCTGCACTGTCTCCTGAAGTTCCCCAGTGGACTGAGCCCTCGCTGTTCACAGTGATAATAGATTTGATAATGTACTTTATTAGCTTCCTTCTCTTTTTGTCTCACTTTCACACTCTCCTACGAGTGTTTCCTAGAATTACTTTCAGAACAAACTACTTCCATTTAAATTATTGTCTCAGAATCTGCTTCTGGTGGAGCCCACACAATAACAGCCACCTTTTACTAAATACAGCCAGTTACAATTGGGATAGAAACTCCCCTATGGGCTGGGACTCTTGCTTATTACACTGAATGTAGTATAGTTTTCCTTGATCTCAGCTTGGTGTCAAACGTGCATCTTCCAAGTAACAGCAGGTTCATTCTACATAGCAAGAGCCCCTGAACTGGAGGAATAGAACGAGGCAGAGAAGCCAGCTGGCACATCTGGGAACATGCGGGACATCTCCATCTCTATAAGGGTGACTTCTAGGCTGCCGCTGAGGCATAAGCATCTCAGGGTTGGAAAAGAAATGCAGTTATAAAGTTGGGAATAGACCCCATCTCTCAGATTGGTTCCTGAACCAGCTAATATTGCACTCCTCTGGAGGAAGACATATAGCCAGATGGCAAAACTGGGTATTAAGCTGGGAAGGTCTTCAATGATAGTGTGAACTGATAATGACTTCTCTATCGAGTAGAAATCATGAGATGTGGAGATAGGATGTTAATAAGACCAGACGGAAAAGCCATGGTCCTGGTAGAGTCCAAGTTAACTGTGGGATGTGACGAGTATAGTAGTAAGGTCCTGAGGCCAGATTTAGTCTAGAGACTAAAATCCAGGACTGTGGGTGGTGCTTTCTGAGAAAGTCTGAGTCATATCTATGGTACCTGGACGTTGGACAAACTCCCCAAGTAGCTTGTGGATGAGGGTAGTGTAAGGAGGAGGTTCTGGTTTCAACAGGATCTTTGGGGGTACTTGAAATCTTTAAAATTGTTGACTTTGATTCTCTCTGCACTAATATTGTCTAAACGACTTGCAAAATTAAAGATGGCAAAATATTTTAAATTAAGGGTAGCTGGGGATGATCATAATTCATTTCTCATCTTCTGGAGTGATGTTCTAGGGAACAGCTGCGCCATTCCAAAGAACATCCTGATCACTTTGCTAACTTTCCTGCTAATAGAAGGACAGTTCTACTCAGTGAAATGTTTGCATTCACTACATGTGGTTCTACTAAAAAGGGTCAATTTAGATCACTGCACCAATTTTTCCTATGAAAAATTTTGTACTTGTTATATGATAGGGATCAAGGAGGTCTAAGCAAGTCATGGGACCTCAGAGAGCCTTAGTTTTCCCACTTGAATATGAACAAAATGGAAGAAGTGTTGTTCTTTCAGGTGGTTTTTGACTTGAGTGTCCTGTGACTCTGAGAATAGAAAATGATCTCTTAGTGACCTGAATGAGAGATTGCATTTCCAGAAGGTTCAAAGTACCAGCCAGTGATTCTCTTGGACAACAGGAAGTTGTGGCTTCCCTTAGTGTTGGTGGAACTCTTGACACTCGTCATTCAGCACCAGGGCAAAAAGAATGATTAGCTAGACAGGGTCAAAACAGTAATTTTTCTAGACTTTAATTCCAGCCCTCTTTAGGACTGTTCTTTACTGTGTCAGTCTCTGAGGCTGGAGATGATTTTGAGCAATCCTAATTGTCATAAAGACCTATCATGGTTTACTGATGTATGAATTTACTCTAATTCATATGAGTAATATGTGTATACACACATACAAATATATATGTATTCTAATATGTGTATACACACATACAAATATATAGTAGCTTGTAACACTGGGATTAATAAACTCTATAACTTTATATATATATTAGTCAGTTTGGGCTGCTATAACAAAATACTATAGACTGGGTAATTTATAAACAACAAAAATATATTTTTTTACAGTTCAAGAGGCCAGCAGATTACATGTCTGGTGAAGTCCTGTTCCTCCCAGATGGTGCTTTATGTGTGTCCTTACATGGCAGAGGGGGCAAACATGTCTCTCAGGCCTTTTTTTATAAGGATACTAATCCTTTCATGAGGACTCTGCCTGCATGACTTAATCACCTTCCCAAAGGCCCCACTGCTCCCTACTCTCCCTTAGGGACTAAGTTTCAGCATATAAATTTTGTGGAGACACAAACATATTGTATGTATACGTATGTTATTGTCTAATTATATATATAATTATATATGATACATTATAAAAGTAATTTCCTGTAGTTTATATTTTATAATTTTGTATTTTCTATTTTGTAATTCCTATAGTTTGTACTTTGTAATTTTGGAATCTTCTCATTCTGTTTTACTCTCTACACTTTTTTAAAGAATGCTAAAAATTAAACTTCTTATTTTGAGATAATTGTAGATTTGCAAACAGTTGTCTTAATCTGTTTTCTGCTGCTGTAACAGTATACCACAGACTGGATAACTTATAAACAACAAAAGTTTATTTGGCTCATGGTCCTGGAGGCTGGGAAGTCCAGAGCATGACACCAATGTCTGTTGAGAGCCATCCCATGGTAGAAGGCATCACATGGGGAGCAAGTATGAGAGACAGACAGAAAATGCGCTGAACTCCTGACATAACCAACCCACTCCCTAGATAATGGCGTAAATCCATTTATGAGGGCAAAGCCCTCATGACCTTATCACATCTTAAAGGTTCCACCTCTTAATACCATCACAATGATAATTAATTTTCAACATGAGTTTTGAAAGGAACATTCCAACTATGGCATTTGTAAGAAATAATTCAGAAATATCCCGGGTATTCTTTATTTAGTTTTCCCCATGTTGACATCTTGCAAGACTATAGTACAAGAGCACAACCAGGATATCACAAAATTAATACAGTCAAGATACAGAACGTTTCCATCACCACAAAGAGCGCTCATGTTATGCTTTTATTGTCATTTTCTTCCCAACCTAATTCTCTCTTTAATTCTGACAACCACTAATCTATTCTGCATTTCTATAATTTTATCATTTCACAAATGTTATATAAATGGAATCACATAGTATATAACCTTTTGGAAGTGGCTTTTTTCGCTCATCAGGATTCTCTGGAGAGTCATCTAGGTTGTTGCAGTGTCAATAGTTTGTTATTTTTGATTGCTGAGTAGTAGTACATGCTACGGATGTACTACAAGTTAGTTTGGCCATTCATCTATTGAAGGGCATCTGAATTGTCATCATTTTTTTTTCTTTATTATTTGAACTAAGCTGCTATGAACATTTGTGTACAAGGTTGTGGTGTGAACACAAATCTTGTGTTCTCTGGAGTAAATGCTCAGAAACGCAGTTTCTAGGTTGTATGATAGTTTCATGTTTAGCATTTTAAGAACTATTAAACTGTTTTTGGAATCGCTGTATGTACCATTTTGCATTCTCACCAGCAGAGTATGAATGACCCAGTTTCTCTGCATCCTTACCAGCTTTTTGTGTTATCTTTATTTTTAATTTTAGCTATTCTGATTGCTGTGTAGTCATCTCTTAGTGTGGTTTCAGTTTGCATTTCCCTACTGGATAATGATGTCAAACATCTTTTTATGTGCTTATTGCCACCTGTATATCTTTTTCAGTGAAAAGTCTCTTTATGTCTTTTGTCTAGCTTCTTATTTTTAATTAAAAAAAATATTTTTAGATGGGGTCTTACTCTGTCACCTAGGTTGGAGTACAGTGGCACGATCTCGGCTCACTGCAACCTCCGTCTCCCAGGCTCAAGTTATCCTCCCACCTCAGCCTCCTGGGTAGCTGGGACCACAGGGGTGCACCACCATGCCCCACTAAGTTTTTTGTATTTTTGGTAGAGACAGAGTTTTTCCATGTTATCCAGGCTGGTCTTGAACTCCTGAGCTCAAGCAATCTGCATGCCTTAGCCTCCCAAAGTGTTGGTATTACAGGCATGAGCCACTGTGCCTGGCCTCTTTTTTCCAGATGCTAATTGAATTGTTTATTATTTCATTATTGAGTTTTGAGAATTCTTTATATACTCTAAATACTAGCTGTTTGTCAGATAATGTGATTTGCAGGCATTTTATCACACTCTGTAGCTTACTTTCTAATATTTTTAATGGGATCTTTCATAGAGCAAATGTTTTCAAATTTGACTAAGTCTAACTTACCAGTTTTCCCTTTACTGGGTCATGCTTTCATTGACGAGTCTAGGAATGCTTTGTCTACTCCTAGATTCTGAAGATTTTCTCCAACTTTTTTCTACTAGTTTCATAATTTTATTTTTATTTACTTATTCTTTGAGACAGGGTCTTGCTCTGTCACCCAGGATGGGTAGACAGATTTTTCCCACTATATCCTTTTTTGTTTTAGCTATTCTAGTTCTTTTCTGTAGAAACTGTAGATTAATCTTGTCTATATTTACAAAACCTTTTAGGATTTTGATAGGAATTGCATCAAACCTGTATATCAATTTGGGGCCCCTTACACTTTTCAGACCCCTTATACTTTGATCACATTTTCTCATTTAATTGACTTCAGTTCAATGAGAGTTTTAGCAGAACCGGTCACAGACAAAACCTCTCGGACACTGGTTTTAGGAAGGAAGGGGCTTTAATCAGCTGGGAGCAAGAGTTTGGGGCATTTGTAATCCCAATGCAAATCTGAGCTCTAAGGGTGTAAGAAGGCCAGCAGAACAATTCTAGACCAGTGTGTTAGCAAGTTTGAGGGAGTGCGGTACAACCAAATCCTGAAAGTGTGGGGACATTCAGAGCAAGGGAAGGTGCTGCTACAGCTAGTCTGGAAGAAGTCCTGCTTGAAAAAGCTTTCTGGGAATGGTGGGATTTACATGGACTGGGAGGAGAAACATGCATGGAATCTACTCAGACTTGTCCTTAGAAATGGTTGAACTCTTTCTTTCTAGACCGCCCTGTATGGAAGCACCTTTATCACTGCTGTCATTTAACTTGTTCTTCTCTGCAGCTTTTCCAGCTTGGCTAGATTTTTGTTTGTTTGTTTGTTTGTTTGAGAATTTTAGTGAAGTTTCTCTTCCAAGCTGTGTGTCTTTAGGCATCCCCAGACATCTCTTCACTTAAGGGAAATGCCATTGCTGTTATCTCTCTAAATGAAAATTGTTTTTATCCTGCAGTGACTCTGATTGTCCCTGTGGACTGTTGTCTCAGGTGTAGAGTCCAGAAGTTAGTCTGGCTGTTTAATTTGTCTGTCTGTGCTTTTCCTAGTACCTAAATTAAAATCACATGTTCATCATACAAATGCTTATGTGCAAATTGCTCCCAGTGTTCTTTCTGCCAGTTGTGCCTGCCAAGATGATGGCAGGTCTTTAGAATCGTTCCAAACCTAATGCATCCCAAAGAAAATCATTACCTGAGGTATTTAGATCCAAGTGCCAGCCCTGCCTCTCTCGCATTCCCATAGCGTGCTCACATTGTTCTCTTCTGATGAATCATTTAAGAACTAATCTGTACTGGGCTGTAATTAGAGAAAATTTCTTCTGTTCTTTCTGGCCAATGCTGGCAGATGAAAGACGTTCAGTAAGTCACTGTTGAATGATTGAAATGACTGACATCTGATATGAACACAAAATTAATTTGGGATCTTTTATGGATATGGGGAAATGGCAGCATTTTCTGTTAGTTCTGGGATATCGAACCTTACATGAAACCTTTTATGGCTGTCTGCTCATCTTCAAGGGCAGGTCCACACTGGGGCTGTAGGACTCTCAGGGTTCACTGCATATGGCAGGATCAGTGCACTCTGATTCCCCTAGTATTTTCAATTTCTAGTAAAATCTTAACACAGATTGAGTTTAGGAATATCTTCTGACTTGGGGTACTTATTGCATCCAGTAAGGAATATAGCATCATTATGGGTGTAGGAGGAACCCCTAGTTTTCAGTTGGCTTTTTTAAGAGATGTAGAACTTGGTCTCCCAGTTATGATACATCGGGAATTCTTGTTCAAATCAGCGTAAATTTAGAATATGCATCAATGGCAGGACTCAATCCAAAATAAAACCAATTTGGGTATATATTCTCTGTAAACTGTTTCCTGTGTGTACAGTGAAACTGCATATCTAGTTCCTTCACTTCCCCTCAGAAATCCTGAGCACCTTTATCAGAATGCTTTTTCCCCCTAAAGATCTAAGACTCACAACGAGTAAAAAGTTTCCCATGGTAAACACGGTGGCAAAGCAGGTGATTCGGAGCCTATTATCTGTGCTGAACCTGCCGCCTCCCGGCTTCCCCCAAGGATTCATGCATAGGGTTCCTTGATGTCTTCTTGTTTCACAAGTCTGAATGAGTGCTTTTGTTTTTTAAAGAAGAAAGAATATTTTATGCTGGAAAAGATTTGCCTGAAAAACAGAGTAAAAAATATATATCAGGGAGGTTTATATTCTATTGCATTTAAATGTAAACTTACCATTCTTGCCAGAAAGAAGAATTCGTTCTGATTTTCAACTTGAACAAATAATGTAAAGTCACTATTTAAACTACTGTTAGCTTTTTAATCTCAAAGTAGTTAAATGGCTTTGTCGCTCATGTGGGAATGGAAATTAGCTCTTGGCATGAACTGCTTTAATTGAAATCAGTTTGAAGGCTGAGTTCCTATGCTGCTTGACAGATGACATCATTTCCTGTGCTTTTCCCAATCCTTACTGTTTTTCTAAGATAGGATGAAGCTAAGTTTAACTTCAAATTTTAAAGCAACTATACACCTTTTCCTGACCTACTTAGAATATTATTCAAAGTTTTCACTAAATCATTTTTTTCTTTGTATACTTATAGACAGCTTTTTAGTTAAAAAAGCATTTTGGCTGAGATGTTTTAATGGAATCATAAGAGCCTAAAATAACTGTTTTAATCACTTTCCGGGGTTGTTTGATTTCATTACTCCAACAAAGGAGTTATTTCTACTTTCATACATGGAGAAACAAAGATAAAGATATTTTTAATAGCAACCTACTTAGTAGGGCTGTATAAGTGCTTCAGACACAATGGACAACTTCGAAGTCTCAGTTTGGTCTTTGGGCATAGCTTTTGATGTCATCATCAGGCAGCATGAGTTAGGTAAATACAAATTAATTTAGCACAGTTTTATACAGCACTTACTTATAAGCAAGGTGCTACTCTAGGCACTTAAGGGAATATTGCATAATTAATGCTCATGACACTCCCCACTCCTAAGAAGTTTTTAAACAAATGGGGTGTGGCAAAATAAGTAAAAATAGGCTGGATTATATAATATATGCTTCAAAAGAGAAACATAATTGGAAAGGAGAAAGGGCTCACATTTGGTTTGGGAGGTATCAGAAAAGATCAATGGAAAGAAGCAATATTTGAAATGGATTTTGGAGATAGATAGGATTTCAGGTTTTGGGGGAGAACTGTGTGTATGTTGTGTTGGGGTTTAGGGGTTAGGGGCAAGGAGACACAGAGGCAGGTAAGGGAGGGGGTTCTACAGAGGGACTAGGACAAGGCAAGTGCTGGGTTTTTTGCATGACACATAGTAGGCACTCAGAAATGTTTGTGAGTGAATGAATGACTGATAAGTAGATCAGGAGATGGAGTCGTAGGACATAGTAGGCATGTGCCAAGGAGCCCCGAAAGACACCTGGGGCTATGCTGAGGGGGCCGTGAATGCTGAGAGATGGAGGTGGCTCTAGTTCTGTAGAAACAGGCCTTTGATGTTGTTTCAATGTGTGGCATGTTCTTAAAAAGGCAAATGCCTTTCAACTCGACTTAACTTCTTTGTGCTGTAAAATGGTATAGAAGATATTGGGTTCTGCACTTTCCTTCCCTGTTGTCAGGCTGAGATTTGTGTAGCTCCTTATAAAAATTGTCCCTTTCTCCTGAAGTCAAGTAGCACTTTTCAATACCATGGCTGAGGATTCCTAACAAGGGGTAATGGACAGGGTGGCTGTTGGGAGGAATCTTCTATTTGCTTTGGAGAGAGGATTTGGCCCCTGTGCTTCAGGAAGGGTGAGCATAAACTGCAGATTTCTGCTTTTTTGTAGAAAGAAGATATTCTCTTCTCCTTAGCTAAAATTATTGAACCTTTTTCCCTGAGAATTTACTCCCACAACTTGGAAGACCAGACAGAATAAGCCAAACTCCAAAGCCCAACCCTGGCCTCCGTGTGTAAGCAGGTATCAACAAGGATTAGTGGTTAATTCAATCAAGCTTTGGACTAGGAAATAGCCTAGGATTTTGAAAGTGCTATTAGCATTCCTAAATTACTGACCTAGAGACAGCCTGAACACTGGAGAAATGAGAGCACTTGCCTGCGCTGTTGTCATTGCTCACTATGAGCCCACGGCTGTCTTTTATTCCAACCTCTCTGAGTGTCTCATTGTCTAGAGTCTAAGGCTGTCAGTCCATGGTCTTTCTGCTCTGGGCCCTGAAATGTACACTTCTGTAGGTGAAAATGAGTATCTTACTTAGTTTGAGGTTATAGTTTAAACAAGCAGCTCTTTCTCAGGCACATCCAGCTGTCCCTGTCATCAGGCAGTCTTGTTATTAAATGCCTTTGTCGGCATTTTCTTGTTTCTCTCTTCTGCCTCTAAAATTTCTTTTAACAAAATTCTGTGGAATTTGCTACTTTTTTTTTTTCTTTCTTTCTTTTTTTTTTTAAAATTATACTTTAAGTTCTAGGGTCCATGTGCACAATGTG
>NW_012121598.1:3732220-3732581 GCF_000951035.1 Colobus angolensis palliatus | reverse complement strand
CCACTTTTTGATGGGGTTGTTTGTTTTTTTCTTGTAAATTTGATTGAGTTCTCTGTAGGTTCTGGATATTAGCCCTTTGTCAGATGAGTAGATTGCAAAATTTTTTTCCCATTCTGTAGGTTGCCTGTTCTCTCTGATGGTAGTTTCTTTTGCTGTGCAGAAGCTCTTTAGTTTAATTAGATCCCATTTGTTAATTTTGGCTTTTGTTGCCGTTGCTTTTGGTGTTTTAGACACAAAGTCCTAGCCCCTGCCTATGTCCTGAATGGTATTATCTAGGTTTTCTTCTAGAGTTTTTATGGTTTTAGGTCTAACATGTAAGTCTCTAATCCATCTTGAATTAATTTTCATATAAGGAGTAAGG